>NW_021851042.1:777807-784833 GCF_003651465.1 Formica exsecta
TACTTAATTATTTACATTCATTTTTATTTATATAATTATTTTGCAGTTAGTTTTGTTTAATTATATCACAATAAAAAAAAATCTATTGCTACTAGAAATAGGCAATAAGCAACTAAACATTGCAGATGACATACAAGTTACATATATATTAATAATTACCTGTCAGTAAACAATTTTTTTAAATAAAAGACAGATTATATGCATAAAGTACTACTTATGCCTTGAGCATCCGGATCGGAAATTGGAAAAACGACGTCCGCCATTTGCTCGTTACACTCCGTTATACGTAGACGATCTCAAGCCAATCTTAAGTCTACATACCAAGACCTCTTTTTCTCGATCCGATCTAATCAATAATAAATTATAGGGGGATGTGATGGTACGTCTCTCCCCTAAAGCTAAGGCTCTGACCCTCCCGCTCAATTGGTTGCAATTCTTAAAGACCTTAATTGGCGCGGAAAATTATACCTTATTTCAGTTACCCCCGAATAAGACGAGCGTCCGCCCTCCGCGTCGTCCTTTGCTCAGCCTCGCTATACTTTGTTGCCTCTCGTTTTCTCCTTCTTCGCTCGAATTTCTGCCACTCGGGTATTTTTTCTTTTCTGCTGTGAGCAATCGCTCGAAATATCGAGATTGCGTGATGACGAACATCTAGAGCGGGTAAGACTTTTATCGAGAAACATGTCATGAGTTACTGAATTACGTCAACCGATTAAGGGCCAAAGTGTTAGTCATTTATGAAACGATTCTGTCAGTAAACGCACATCTCGGCAGCATCCATCCGCCGACTTCAGCAGTTGTCATTCTCGCGACAAGTCAGTCCCGTTGTGCAAAAAGTCACCGGCCTCGACGTTCGTCTCGAAGCCTCGCGGCTACCCTTTTAACAAGCTCGTCGTCGCCTGTCGCGCGAAGAGAGCGCCCGGAGATGTCCCATAAAATCAAATAGTTCCGTACGAGGCTTCTTCCGAGGCCCGATTTAACCGACAGTCAATAAAGACTTGTGAGCCAGCGCCGGCCGAGCAGCTCGTTCAACGACCGTATCGAAACGAAAGCGAAACGTTAACGTAAACTGAAAAACAATCGTCGGCCACGGCGGCTGTCACTCCAACGAGGAGTTGGCATCCGCGTGGCGAGTCATCTGTTCCCTACGCGGCCGCGGTCGTTTATTTTTCCAGAATGCCCGCTAAAACACCATCGTTTTGCCCGGGTCCTCCGAGTAATTTCGACTATTTATAACGGTCCACCTAGGACGAGCTATCAAGGCGCTTTTTACGGTGAAGGTGCTAACGCGAAGCTCGATGAGTAATGCTTATTATGAGGTAATCTTAATTTGTCGTGCAAGCGCGAAGAGGCTATTTATTTATCTTATATATTTTAACATTGAACCGTAATAATTAAAAAATTGACAATAATAGTACATTTTGAAAAAACGTACTTATTATTTATTAAATTTTTTCTAAAGCTGCGCAATCACTTTTTCTGCAAAAACCGCAGATACCTCTTGTCAAATTTTTCTGTATTTTGTTACTTGATGCCATTAATATATAATTATACAAATCTGCATATTTTCAAAAATTAAGTAATTTAAAAATAACGTACTTTGAACTTTAAATTCGATATTTGTCATTTGTGTATTCAGTTAATTTGTATATCTTTATAGTTTTCATTATTATAGAACTTGAATTAAAATTTCGAATACATAAAACACAAAGACATTATGCAAATATATTTTAGATATTTAGATGATCACGTAGAGTGGTAACGTGATCATTAATAGAAGGAATTTTAAAGCTTAACATAATTTCACAATTTTTATTACAACGAAATCTTATATGTATAGGATCTTTGAATAATTAAACGCAATTCACATATCAAAAAAAAAAATGTTGGAAGCCAGAAAAAGTAATAATTGGATTTCAATTATTATTAACGCATTAAAAATATTATTTTATTCCCGATATCGTATATTAATATTAGAAATTAATTATATTATTCGTTTGTATACATCGGCAAATTTATATGATTAAATTTTGTGCTTTTTTTTAAATTATTAAAGTATCAGATAATCACGATTAATCAGATACTCTGTTAATTCTAATTAATATACGATAGTTAAATATACGACGATAATAGCGATCCAAGAAGTTCAAGAAGACACGTAGGAAAACAAGAAGGAGAGAGAATCGTGCGAGAGATACGGGAAGGGTGATAGGAGAGAGAGAAAGGAGGAAGAAAGGAGAGAGGAAGAGTGAATGAGCGGGAGTGGCGGCGGCGCAGCGTACACTAAGCACTAATATTACGTCTCTGGACTGACAGACGCGCGGACTTTAAAACCCAAGACTAACAAACAGTTAGCAGTCATCCGGTCTTCTTGTTTTTATATTCTTACGCGCGCGCGTTCACGCACACGGCCGCCCATATCGCGCGCCAGCGCTCGCGCAAGTAAGCTTCTTCTTCTCCCCCGTGTCTTACTGGTTACTTTCGCGTCGTCAAACGATCGAAATTTCCTGCTCGTCTTCGCCGAAAGCAAGCACGAGATTTCCTGTCGACGGAGGGAGATTCGAGAAGTCGAGCCCTCCTCAAAGTGAGAGCAATTTTTATCGCTGCAAAAATTGTCCCTCTTAGGTATCATTCAAAGGATTGATTATATTGCAAAATGTATATTTACATATAAATGTATATGTACATACTTATGTGTGCGATAGCCTTTATTATAGTTTGTCACTATTATCTATCTGATAAGATTATATATGCAGATAAACTAAAAATTCAATAAATAATAAATAATTCAATCTTTTAATTTAAAACATAAAATTAAATTAAATTTCGAGAGGAATAAAAGAAAGTGCAATAATATTATAACAATGTAATAAACTGCTTATAATAAAAGCAAATCCTTTTACTAAGAGTCGGAGTTATGTTTGTGGAGAATCTTTTATTTATTTTGACTCTGATATATTTTACACATTGCGGTTTTCTCCGAAATGTTTCTAAGCAATAATTATATTCTGATACTTGTGTGTAGTTTACTTTCGTATTTATTAGTCGTCTGTATCAATTACAATTTTAAAGTGATTATTGATCGATCTATATGATTTTATACTTTGAATATTTAACGCCATTTGATTTAATAATTTAAAAATGGAATATAAATACACATATACATACTTCTGTCAAAAGAGATTAAAAAAAGAACATTCTGATGCATATATATGTTAGTTTTTGTACCTAATTTTTGCACTTACATTGAATAGTAAAGATTTCTGCTTTGATGAATTGAGATACTTGAGATAGTTACTTTATCATTAGAAGATATTAAAGAAAATTAGAGAATTTTCTCTCACATATATTAATGGTACATTCTCTGGCATTCATCTTGTAGTCTACCAGCTGATGTGAAAGTAGATTTCTCGGGAGGCTACCAGCATGGTTACTTCGAAGTAACTCACCACAGATGGCTGGAGATGTCCACGGCTTGTCTTCTCCTGAACATCTCTCCTGCGCATTCAGCTTTACCAGTAGAACGAATCGTAATAGCCCATAAATCCCCGTTTTTTTTTCCCTAGGCATCGGCTCTTTTTATTATTTTCGACCAAGCGAGTGTGAATAATCGAATAATTATCTTTCCAAGTCGTAATTAGGCCACCACGGAAGGCTTTTTTTCCGAAGCCCCATCGTTTCAAAATTAAAACCTCGGACAGAATGACGTTCCGCGTAATAATACATGTATTTTATCTTACTAATTGTCTTGCACCTTCGAGGTAGATCGTGTGTGAAATGCACATGCTATATCAACCTTCGCAAGTGCTAAGAATGCACTTTTCATATGCTATTAAAAAATGGAAGCACAAATTTAATTATTACATAAATTTGCTGGCATATAAAAACAGATAATGTAACTGTTTTATAATAATATGTATCGTGAACAAAATTAATTGTTTATTATCACATAATTATTTATTAACTCATGATATGTTATTTAATTATATCTTCTTGAGTATGAATAATAATATTAAATATTTTAAAACGTGTATATTGAAATATAGAAGACAAAATAGGAAATATAGTCAATATGTTTCAATGCAAAATCTAATATTTTTTTGTGATTTATAAATGGTATTATTATAAATTGTTTAGATACTATGTAAATTTTCATTATTATGTTTCTTTTATTTATTTGGATTCTGATTCTTTTTCAGCAAAAATTTGATCGATTTTATATATTTTATCATATTTATTTTTAAAAATACATCAAATAATAGTTATCTAACGTTAAGCTTTTAACCGTCACTAAATTATATGAAAATATTGTCAGTATAGGCAAATTTGAAATATTACATTTATTTTCTATCATATTTCACTTATAGCAAATTGAGGAACTTTTAGTGCATTCGAGATTAAAGAGCGCTCATTTTTGAGATTATTTTGAGCAGAATTGCATACACATGAAACGTTAACAAGCTCAGGTAGATTCGTTGAAACATCGTCATCATCAACGTTATATCTTTTCGCGGATAGTCCTTTCACCTTACCTCAAGGACTACGGATGAGAAAAAGAGGAGATTGGTCGGTCAGAATGAGCGATTCGCGAAAGGAAGAGAGTAAGGAAGAAATAAAGAGCATGGCGGACGCGGAGCGTGGCGGGACGCTGATAACTCCCGGGGGTCATGATTAATCAATTAGCGATCTCGGGATCCCCTTTAAAAATCGACGCCGGGAGAAGGGAGAGGGCCTGGGTCAAAAAAAAGGATAGCTGCCCAAAGGAGCCGCCGATGACGCGGCTAAATCCGCTGCTCGACCGGACTGTCAACCGATTTTCGAAAAAATTCGATCACGTCGATTGTTTGCCTTGCCGATCGTACCGCACTTGGATCCTGCTTTGTCTTCTGTTTCTGGTAACAGAGTTCTTCATCAACCGACAAATTCTATTATGTCGACTGAAGAATGAAAGTGCTTCTCTTCGTCCTTTCTAGCGACCTGTTTCGATCTATTGAATTGTGTAATTAGGTTGTGTAATTAATTAAGTGTACGACGATATTGAAATATAATCACCGGTAAAAACATTTAATTTTTAATATATTGAATTTTTCTAAAATATTTCTCGTTTGTTGGTATTAAAAAGCTCAACTAATTTCTCTGGTGAAAAAATTAATATACTATATTTTATTACTCTCTTTAACTATAAATTCAATTCTGATCGCGCGCTTTGAATACTACTCGTGTGCATATATTGCAATATATTGCATAAGATATAACCGTAATATTAAAATCGTATCTATGATATCCGCGTATTTTGGCACGCAGACGTACATCGCATGTTCAATCATAGGAAGCCCGAATTTTATTGTAGGTCCAAAAGCGGCCGCACAAACCCTTCGGATCACTCAAGGCGGTTATCTTTTCCTTTCTGAAAGCTTTTTATTTTATTGCTGCATCCTATAATACATACCTCAGGACGTGTTCTTACTTTTATTACGAGCCCGCGTCGGCAGTCTTTGATTTAATTAACTCTTAAGTTCTGTTACCTTGTCCGTTACCGACACGTTTCTCAAACGGCAAAGAGAAATATCAAGAGAAAACCACTGCATTTAGAATAGTATACTATCGATATTTGTGTTTAAACACAAAATAAAAATTGATAGAGGTACCGACAACATACTAAACGCAGGAATATAATAACAGTATTAAAGGATCAGTAAAGGTGGCAATATATTTATTGTTGATATTTTGAATTAGTGTTCGTAAAAAAAACCAAATATTTAATTTTATCTTAATATTTCTCTATTCTTTTTCGTGTAAGACTTTCGGACAATTTTGAAATCGATTAATAAAGTATAGATATTACATACATAAAAGATTATCGTCTTTATTATTTTATTTAGTATTCGCATGAGTTGTCATTTGGAAATTATGGAATAAACACGATCTTATATTATCGAAGAAATCTTGTGCTCTTGTCCAGGTACCGCATTCACGAGAGATTGAATTGCCATGAATTATTAATCAGAGATACCTGACTTAGTTATTACTTAGTCAGATATTTACGACTTTATATTAAAAGAGAAAAATTGTTTGATAAATTGATCGGGACAACCGATTAATTAAATGATTATTATTAATCGTTGCAGTTGATGATAAACTTACATACACCGTCAGATCGTCTTTTTTTAACGGCATGACCAGTTTGACCAATATTGTAATATTTTGTAATAAAATTGTTTATATGTTTAATGTAAATAGCACAGTTTTGTTTCATCATTGACTAACGTGCTAAATTGTGAGAGAAAGTATTGCGAGATTCTTTGCTCATATTTATTTATAGATTCAATCACAATTAGTCATTCGATTACAATTAGTCATACATTTTTTTCGTTCTTTGAAGATTATAGGTACAAGTCTAAGAATCGCAATCAAGATGTGCATTGAAATATAGAGATAACGTACGTCATATATTTCGTTAATAATTTAAGCCGTTCTTCTTTCTCACCTATAAAATTGCGTCGCATCATCATCGCATAACTTTACTTATATTTTGTTTCAACGTATTATCTAAAATGCCAAATACAGTTAATTTGCAAAGATCGAGGATGTCGAAGAAAGCCGCACCTCTTAAAAATGATCTTCAGGAAGATACAATCGGATAGAAAAGATCGTTGATGCGGATAAGCGAAAATTTTCCAAGTTCAGTGCGGCGAAACGATCGATCTTGTCATCGAGGCGAGTAGCGAGAAGATTACTAGCAAGACTCCACGACTAATTGTTTAATTAGGGTTTCCGTGTATCTACGTGGGATCTAAGCTGCCCGTGGGCAGAGGAAGGGAAGCAGGCAGGTCTCGATCTCTCCAGGATCGCTCGATCTCCTCGCGCCTTCGGGACCGGGCACTCGCGTGACCCGCTAATTTCCCTAATAGATTAAATATCGGAACAGGGAAGCAGGCATCTCTCCAGGATCGCTCGATCTCCTCGCGCCTTCGGGACCGGGCACTCGCGTGACCCGCTAATTTCCCTAATAGATTAATAGATTAA
>NW_021851042.1:789327-808593 GCF_003651465.1 Formica exsecta
CTCGTTCTCAGCCGTCGGCCGGCGAGCGAGCCATCGGGCTCTCTCGCGCCCGTGGCGGCGCGGATGAAGGAGAGCGGCGCCCTTTGAAGTCCAGTTGGGAGCCAATTACACGAGTCACACAGGGCCGCACGCACCGCGCGATGCGGCCGCGGCACCGAAAATATTATTGCGCCCTCGCGCGCTCGGAGATCGATTAAAATCGAGAATTATGATCGTAGGCACGCGGAACGCGCCATGGAAAAGGTGTGATGGTTGAGTGGGGAGGGGAGGGAGGGGGGAAGGGGGAAAGGATTAAGCGCTTAAATTAATTAACGATCGAAACGACAGTGACGACTGTGCACGGAAGCTGATGGAACCCGTGGTAAATTATATGATTCGTTGATTAGCAATGACTTCTGTGAATTGTCGAGGCTTTCTTAAGAATAATTGAAAAGAACGGAACGGGGCTTATTGTTACTGCAAATAAAAGTTTTTTTTTATTGCATAAATAAAACACTTTTGAACTAGGAAAACCAAAATTGCGATAGAAAACCTATGATTACTCATCATTTCGTCTAAATATTTTTACATGTCGATATTTATGACTTGATTCAAAAATTTGATTTTTTAATACGTAATATCTTTTTAATATATGATTTCTTTTTTATCTGAGTTTTTTCTTATTCTCGTTTAAAATTTGCGCACTTAATAATTTTGTCTATATATCACATTTTTCCAAATGTGTTTAACTGTTAATTTTTATAACAATAACTAATCTAGATTGCGTCAAGTATCAAAATTATAATAGCAATTATATAGAATATTGCTTGCGTAATGAATCTAACTTATCGTCCATGATCTGAGCAACTTGTTAACGCTTATTAGACACGTAAATGCTTATTAATACGATGGTAATGCGAAGGCATCGAAAGGATCGAAGGCCGGCATCATGCGCGTTTTGATACGAATCGTTAACCGTGACTAAACGGCTAATTATCTTGTCCAAGTTTTTATGTTGCATGAATCGATCATATGCGCCGATAAAATATTCTTCGTTCAAGAATCGTATACTCATAGTATAATATATGATACATAATTCGCTTGATTTATTCCATTTCTGGTAAATTGGAAAATGCCTATTAGAAATTCTCATCGCAACAATGTACGAAGAAGATATTTATAAGATATTTCTCTCTTGCAACCCGGCAGTATTTACCATAAACCACATACACACACATATAATGTGGGATTTATATATTTGAGGATGAATTATATAATTTTTTTTAAATATATAATATATAAAGATCACAAATTTTATATATATAAATATAATGATTAGATTATATAATTTTAGATGATATAATTTAGATTAGATGATATAGTTTACATAATTTCGTTCAATTGAAAAGCGAGAGGTGTAAAAGATCACTGACAATTACATAATCGTTTTTTTTTTTTTTTTTTTTTTTTTTTTTTTTTTTTACGAATTTACATTCTCTTTCGTTACAATTTAATTTTGAAAGATTTAAAATTAAAATTATAAGAAAGAATTGTGTTTTAATGTCATGTTTATATGCCATATATTACAGCTGTTCTGTGATAGAAAGATTTTATTCTATTTAGAATGAAATATATTGTTAGAACTTTTAAACCCTTTAAAAGAAGTATATTGTAAAAGTTGATGAAAGGGTGACTACGCGAAGAATTTATTGATTATTTTTTAATTTTTTACACAAAGATTAGGTAAAGATTATTAAATGCAAATCCGATATTAAAATTAATAAATTTAAAATAGTGAACTCTCTCTCTCTCTCCCTCTTGTCTTTAATATGACGAATAATAGAATTGAATAAATATAAATAAATTATTTGGTATTGTATACATATATTGCAGAGGATGTTGAGATGGCATTTCAGATTTCTCTTATTGTTGCAACGAAGTTGTAAGTCACGTGCAAAACAAATTTTATTTTTTTATTTTTTTTTTTTTTTTTTAACGAATGTCAAATTAGAGATTTGCGATCCCGAGCTTACGCGGATACAGTTTACTAACGAAAGGATCAAAAATCAATTCCGGAACCTAAAACACGGCACATTGCATTTATTGTTGCTCCAACCATGCACGTGCCTATTCACGACACGGTGCTTGGTACGGCTCACCATAGCGATCCGATGCCTACAAACACCCACATGTTTTCGTATCCACGCGGGAACGACTGGGTGAGACTGCTGTAGGGTGGGGGGAAGAAGGGGGAAAGCCGCGAGAAAGAGGTAGGGTGTGCATAGTGTCGGTCGTAAAGTTGCAAAAGCTCGCGTGCTAAAACGCAACTTCGGCCAACGCGCCGACCAACGAGAGTGGCAAAGCCCGGGTTTCATCGTCGTTTCAAATACCCGAGCCGAGCTGTCACGAACGATCTTCTCTCGTGACGAAGTTCGCGGCTATTTGACCCTCTGCGCTGTGGTAACCTGCTTTGCGCTGAGTAGCGTGCACGCTGCATGCTTAACGAGAAGTGTGTCTACGTGGAAAAGTAATTTAAAAGCTCTCGATTTTCCACTGCCATATCCATGAATGGATATACATATAATGTATAGTTGTGTATATATGATATTTATCACATTTATAAAAAGTGTATTTTTTTTTAATGACGTGCAGCATTATAAAATTATAATTAATATTTGTACAAAAGATATAAAAAATTGGTTAGTCGTTTTTCATTGATTTCTTTATAAACGGAAATTTAGTTTTCGTTGGATTTTACTGTGGATGTGAATTGATTATTCTTGGCTTGTGTATATATTGAAAAATATTTTTTGTTGTAATATTCTATTTTTATATCTACAATAATTTTATAAAACCTTATTTATTGATAGAGGAATATCAATTATAATAACTTGAGGGTGCTTCTTATCTCGCGTATCGCACAAGACCACCCAAACGGCGATTTTGTTTCCCGTCTGGCAACACGATTGCAACTATACTTTGAATCCTCCCTTTTCCATTCCTATAGGTGAAACCATTGGAAAGGGGCGAGAAAGAGAGAGAGAGAGAGATAAAAGATTTGCGGTAGAAGAATGGGCCAGGTGGCGTAAGAAATTAGTAGTAGCCAAGCAAGCACGGGCGTTCTCGCCCTCAAGGTCCTTAATAGCGTGGATGGTATTGACGATGCCGGTTTGCCACCCCTGCAGTTTCCCCCTCGCTCCCTCCTCGTTGCATTACCCTCGGCATCTATAGCTCAATTTGCCGACACCTCGCTAAGTATAGGTTGGGTGGGTGGTCCTTCCTTGTGGGACCACGAGATCCACGAACGGAGGAGTGAACCTGACCCGGGACCATAGGTGAGAGACAGAGCGCGCGAGAGGGTGAGAGATCGTTCGCAGCGCGAACGGGGAGGCAAGAGGATGATCTTCCTCGCGTCTCATATATCTATCGGGCCATGAGACAATGGGGCCTTCGATCGAGCCGGCTTCGATCTTCGGATCGGCCGTAAAGAGCAAGCACGCCCGTTCCACCCACCGCTTCGACTCGCGCGAGTGTATTTACGCATCGGATGCGTCCGAATTCATTTCTTTGTTTTGCGTGTCCGGATTGTCCGGAACCACACCTACGCGTGTACCATGCGCGAGCATTCTCGACCAGCTGACGATGATTGAGATGATTATAAAAAATGCCTGCGTTATCTCAAGACAAATTACAATACAGAAAACTATTACTGCGAAGTTAAATTATGTCTATACAAGAGCGATAATTTTATTATTATATTTATCGTGGTAAAAAAGACTTGGAAAAAATACTGAATATTTTTGAAAATCTCATTTTTAAGAACCATATATTATCACAATTATCTGGCATTAGGAAGAAACTCGTCTGTAAGATTATGCTAATTCTTGCGGATGCAAGTAAGATACTCTCGTTGATCCTATTCACGAAATACATGCTACAGAGCCTGTTTCGAAATCCGTAGTATTTTTGCCACCAGCATCCACCAGTTTGATGCGTGATCGTTCGTAATGGCGGTCCAGATGGCGGATGGCATTGTCTGAAAATGTTTCGTGAAGTGATCAATACTCAGACACAACACCTTTTGACGCTGACGGCAACATCTCTCCGCAAAATGTGCTTCCGAATGGAGAAGTCATCATAATACGAGGGATGCGATGACGTCGTATTAAGGCGGCAACCGACACGTTTAATTGACGTTCTCATTTGCATGAGACACGTCCGGCGCGTTAACTGCTATTACAAGACGTTAACATCCCTTTGTCATCTTACTGGCAATGCAATAAATACAGGGATATTATACGTCGTACAATTGCATTTAAAATCGCATTCGCGTTTCTTTTGTAGTAACATACATATATATACATATGTATATGTATATATTATACGCATACGTGTTTATATATATATGTATAAAAGTCGAATAATTTATATATCTAAAGCCACAATTAATCTTTTACCGAGATTTTTATCCAATTTTATATTTATCGCATTTATACTAAAATATGTAGTAAAATTGTACTCTTTCTCTCTCTCTCTCTCTCTTTCTAAAATATATTAGGATATATAATATGCTTTCCAAAGGGAGCAAAATGCTGTCTTTTCTGCACTTTGTTAAGCATACTCAAGCAATTACAAATAATATACAATGCTTCTTCTCTTTAAAGCAAGAAAAAGTCTTATAAGATTTCTTACAATATAAGTAAAACATCTTTCTTACTGCTTCTTCCTCTGTTTAGCGCTCCTAGACAATCTGTCTCGGTGTGCACAATGAACATCTCTTCTATCTTTTATCGCGTAGAACCAAAGAAGCAGAGCCGGCGTACGATTAGCGAGGATAATGTTGCGGTCTCCTGACCGCAGTACTTTTCCGGCTCGTCATTAATGTTTGTATGATAATGGCGAAGGTGTGGAGAAATGAGAGATACTCTGAAAGAAAGAGAGAGAGGAAGAGAGAAAGAGAGAGAGATTACCAGAACCCGGTGGTAAGTTGGGAAGGGAGGACGACGCGAAGGAGAAGAAGTACACGAAGCGGAGGAGGAAACGAAGAAGAGAGTGGGCGCACGAAGAGAAGCGCGAGAGCGAGAGGAGGTAGGAAAGGGACGTGGAGCGAGGTACACGGAGGGGGAGGAAAGCGGTCCTTTTGATGGGGCCTTTGTCGGTTCTCGCGGCGCTTTGCGATTTGCAACTAAAATCGTCGCCCTCCTTGCCCGCGTTCGCCGCTCTCCTCGTCGAGTGATTTGCGGTGAATTTATTAATGCGACGCGCTTCTCGCGCGACGATCGAACGCGCGTCGACGTTTCGGGCCGTTTGGGCCGCGCGGAATTCGGTACACGTGCGTATTCAATCGGGCTTCTGAATTTCTATGGCAAAACGCAAGTCTCGCCTCTTTGTGCTGATTAAACTACAAAACTACATTATAATCATAGGTCATTCTCTTGAGTCCGATAATTTGTAGATAATTACACGGATATGAATTATATCAGAAAACTCCCATGATTTTAATTCTAAGGAAATTAAGTTATGACTGTCACACGATGCAAATTTTTCGAATAGTTTGCTACCTGTAATGCTATATGATAAGAGAAATGCGATAAGAGAGAAGATTCGAAGTATTTTAAAAACCAAGAATTTAAATCCCCGAAATTACAATCATATTTGATTATTCAACGATTTTATAATCGATAGATTTGAGGAAAGTGCAAAATTCAAGATTCTTATACCTAATCTGCTAATTGAAAAATTATGAGCGCTTATGGGAAAAACTTATACAGGATTCCTATAGTTTATTCCGAAACAGCAAGCCGGTCGGCCGGGATCGGCGATGCAACTTTCCGTCGAACAATTTCGCGAGGTATTGCTGCGGCGGGCTGCGAGCACGGCCGTATGGTAACAGACGCTGGAAGATCGGAGGGAACGTAGATCGTCGAACCACATAGTCGAAGAACATGAGCGTGGAAATATGAATAATATAAGCGCGCGAGAAAGAGAGACGGGACGAGTGAGCGGGCCGACGAGGAAGGAGAAAAAGAGAGAAGCCCGAAGAGACTTGGTAGGCAGCGGCGGAGAAGAAGGAAGAAACGCGAGAGAGAGCGCGGGTAGGGACCACCCCGTGGCTCGTCGGCTCGTTTGATCTTCTCCCACCCCGGAACGGTCTTTTACCCCCCTGCCGCCCTCCCCTCCTCATCCCCCCTTTGGGCCCCGTGACGTCTCGTTCTTGCTTGTTCGTCGACCGGTATCGTCGTCTCGCTCCATTCGCTCTCTCGTTTTCATGCGGTTCGTCCTTCTCTCTCTTTTTCTCTCTCCCTCTCTCTCTTTCTCTTTCTCTCTTTCTCTCTCTCTCGCTTCCTTCTCGTCTCGTGATCTCTCACCTGCGGAGAAGAGGCGTCCGACACGTCAGAATCACACCTTCTACGACTACCCGCTCACTAATAATCCGAAGCTTCGTGCTGTGGTCCTTTTCTAGGGATCCGTGGAATCCTTCGAGAGACGATGGACGCCTTTTGTCTCTGCCGTGACTGCGCCGGCCGCCTGCACGTGGATTCGCTCGTGCATACAAATGCATCTTCTGGGTATTGGCAGTGTAATAAAACTGAAATTGTCAAATGATTTATTTTATTAACTTATTCTTAATTTTTATACAAAACATAAAGTGTCAAAAAAATTCTAAAGAAATTGTATAGGATATTCTATATATTTGACGGGTTATTAATCATAGATTTTTACATCTGAAAATATTTTATATAACATTGTGCGACAGGACTATCGGAATAAAATTGAAATGATTTATACGTACCAGTATTGTTGAGGAAAAACATTAATTAATTATTCAAACGCTTGATTCGCCTTAAAACAAATCATTGGGCGTGTAAAATGGGAACGATTTATTTCTATTTTTGCTCTTTACTATCTTCTTCAACGAAGATGTCACTACAGAACAGAATTGCAGAGGAAGAGCAAAATTTCTCGAAGGGAAATCCGAGGCACGAATATCGGGCATCGGCGTGTTGTGTAGCTGGGCGTTATTCGAAGGCGCTACTTAATTATCTCGCAGCCTCTAATCTGTCTGAGCCGACATACACACACGCCACGCAGCGCATCTAGCGGACGTTACCTCGATCCGACCTATGCCTAAATCTAAATCTCCCTTAACTGGAGGGCAGGCTGTGCATAACGATCGTATTCAAAATATTACACATTCTGATGTGAGCCTGTATCGACAATGGCCCGAAGGAACTCATACAGAATTATTTAAACAACAACACATCGTTACCGAATGAAGAATGGAGAGAGAGAGAGAGAGAGAGAATGATATGATTTAATTTATTCATTTCACGCAAATCTCAGAATTTAAAAATTCAAAAATTCCGACAAGTTCAATTACGTAAGAATTTTTTATGTGAAAATATCTAGAAAATCCAACTCGTCAAAATTTACAAAATTTGAGAAATTAATTCGCTTTAATGGAGAGATGCAAAATTGCGTAAAATTGCGTAATTTGAAGAGAGAGAGGAATGATATGATTTAATTTATTCATTTCACGCAAATTTCAGAATTTAAAAATTCAAAAATTCCGACAAGTTCAATTACGTAAGAATTTTTTATGTGAAAATATCTAGAAAATCCAACTCGTCAAAATTTACAAAATTTGAGAAATTAATTCGCTTTAATGGAGAGATGCAAAATTGCGTAAAATTGCGTAATTTGAAAAATTTTAGTCAGAGATCTTAGAATATTAAAAGATCCGATGACGCGATGCATTCCAAGAATCCTAGAGTCGGAGAAGTCGCAGGTTTATGACTCGCTGGATCAAACTGATCTGAATGATCCGATGATCTACAGAGAGCCGGGAAGACGACGGTGCTTCACGGAGCGCGGCGACGCATTAACGGGGGGCGCGGAGAACGCCACCGATAAATTTCTCGTGAAACTGGAATGCCGTGGACCACCTCCACGGAGTTACAACACCTCCTCTGCGGCGGCCGCCGCCGCCGTGCCGATCGGACAAACTGCCGGATGGCCGGTGATCTATAGTGGTGTCCCGACATCGCTCGGTACAATAACCGAAGTGAGAGCGAGAGTGTAGAGTATCCGGTGGTCTGTAATCAGGAGCCGAGCCGCTGGCAGACCCAAGCCTCGATCCCGGAGAGCCTCCTTACCATTAACCTATCCGGTACCCGTTCCGTTCCGTCAACCTGACGTCATCGTAATTCGTGATCATTCTATACGCACGCATAGCGCCTCGCGCGAACACCATCGTCGTCCACCTCGAATGATCCGCGAAACAAGATGGAATTAACGCACACGGGAGGGCTTTTTTGCGCGGAATCGGCTCTTATTAGATTACCGCTTCCCAGAGAGCTCTGCACCGTCTTCTTGTTAACAGGTTGAGCGCTACGGTGATATTCGTTACGATACCTCACGATAATTTTCTTGTGTTACACACAAGAATCTTTAAAATGAGATATTAATTATTTTCGCGCGTGTCTATTCTTTCGCTCTAATTTTTTAAAATATTGTTAAAGAATTTTAATGTGATTAGAAAAATAATTATAGAAAAATAGCGCGGTATCAAAATTTTGAGAAATTTAAGAAATTGCATTTTACAGTAATAATGAACTTCACAAAGCATATATATTGCGCTTTATGTATACGGTATTGCGGCCGTGTCCCCATCCTTGTGTTTCATGCGGTGTGCAGCAGAGTTCGTTAGCGTCCGGCTGTTGAATATCATGGCTTTTTAGCCTGCAGGTGTCATTAGGGTGCGGACGGACGAACGAACGCTGATTGGTCTCGGCCGATCGCCTTCGGGGACACCGGCCCATCAGCTGTCCCATTCGCGCCAACGATGCCGACGACGAACGGGGCTCGTACATCTATCCGCTTCCATCACTTCCATCTTCGTGGAACGCGCGGCTCTCGCGAACCGGCGCGTTTCCCAGACGCGTTTTATCCGATAACGCGTGTGAAAGGATCTCTAAACACTTAATGCGTTTCAGTTTCTCAGACTTCGTTTGCTTAACCCTGTCTTAGTATGACTATTAATAGTACCGTAATTAGTACAGCCGTGGCGTGGCACGACTAATTCAATTTTTGTAGGAGAACAGGATATATTTATATAAACAAAGCTGAATGATAGGTAAAACTATAGTAGTAATGTTGAGAAACAGAAATTAAATTTATCATATAAGACATATATTTTACATGTACACATCTCTATAAAAACTACATATTATTCCTAAAATTATAAAACTACAAGAATTTGTGTTGCCAAGATCGTTTGCATTTTCTTCTCCGAAATTTTTTTGTTGTACAAATCACTTTGGTAAACTTATACTCCTTCCTTTAAAATAGAAATATTTATAATATATAGTGGCTTATGAAATTGATCAAGTATTTTTTAAAAATTTCAAAAAATTATTTAGAAACATGTATTATTTAAAAAATATATTGTATTTTCTTAATATGCAAACTATAAAAATTTTGTTTATATGTTTGTTTGCTCCTTCTTGGCTTTTTTAAAAAACTTACAAAATGTTTTAAACTTATTTAAATTATATTTAAAAATAATTTTGAATAACTTTAATAATTACATTAACGTTATACTTATTAAAACTCGTTATGTCCGAGCATCATCTATTATCTAACTAAAGCAACGTTTTGCAAGATTCCAACCGCGCGAATAATATATCGTCTTGATCACCCACCCACTCTTGCCTAAACACTCCCACGTATTAATCTTCCATCGTCGGGACTACGAGCTCTCGTTAGTTAGAACCGTATAGCACAGCTAGGCCTCCCAAAAGAAGTCCTCCCGCCGTGTAAATGGACCTCGTTGGCGAAGACGAGATGAAAGACCGCGCAGGTAGAAATCAGCCACGTGAAAGAAGTCAGTCTATGAAGAATCGAAAAAAAAAGAACAGAGCGGACGAAATAGAAGCGCGAGGGCGGGCAGGAGGGGATCGGGGCGCGCTAGGATCGGCGGCTCGCCGTACGAGGCGAGAGGATTCGGCGGGGTTCGAGATATCGCATTAACGAGGCCCGCTGATGGGCCGGGGAGCCTAGATCCACGTCTAATTACATCCGCGCAGAGCGAGGGAAACTCGTTTCTCGCGTGCTGAAACGGTTCGAATCGAAATTATGGATCTGCGGCAGTCCGCGCGCTCCGCCGGCTTGACTGACGCATGACTGGCTGCGGGTTAAGCGAGTCAACGAGTAAATGAGTCCGAATTACGTGGGCGTGTCAATGCCGGGAAAATGAGCTACGCGAACCGTTTTATGGAGGTATCTTCTGGACAGATTATGCAAAACAACGCCGGGTAATACGCTCGCATGGGCCTATCTTGCTTGCCGGCACGGTCGACGACACGTGCGACTACACCTTCGCACGTGTTTTCGTATAGAGATAAATTAGTATATGTCGATGAGACCGCGTTTGAGGTCATTCCGAAGTGAACTTACTTGATTTATCTTGTAATTTCGAGAAGTTTGTACATTTAGAATTCGCAGATATGTAGAAAGTTCTGATATATCTGACAGTCTCATTTATCATTAATGGAGATTGTTATTTTTACAGATATTTATGTAAATCGTTAATTTTGAACGGTCGGAAAAACAATCTCGTTCATCCTAGAATAATATATAAATCATTACAATAATGCGATTTTATGATACTTTTAATTTTGCGGTATCAAGATAATATTGGGATGTGTAAAACGGTGTTGCACTGAGATATTTAGTTTCTTTAACGATTTTGTTGCAAATTGGCATTTTTAAATAATTGTTCTTTGATTCTCGATATTACGAACAAAATTATACTGAAGCGAAACTATCGCGAGATTCAGTTAAACGAAATAAAGAGACAAGTTTTTAATCGAACCAGCTTCGTTTTCAAGCCCGGTGATTAAACGGAAGCGATTTAGCTACTACCGACCGATCGATAATTACCACGAAATTAATATTTTGATAATCCGGTAACATTCACTTCGCGTATAATCTATCTATATTAGTACATGGAATAAATCTGATTCTCGGGATTCGCATTAACGAATACCATTTCGCAATGCTACTTAATAACGAGCAATATATGGAAAATAATTACAATCAAATAGACCATAAATTAATTCTATCCAATATGTCGAGAGTGGATATCGATCGCGATAATAAAAATCTTATGATAAGGATATAAATATACGAATCGGTTATAGATTGTTGCGATTAATCGATAATACGTTATTAATGTCGCACCATCTCGTAGAGTCACGACTGATGCACTCCGATGTGCATGAAGATCGATGAATGATATTGCACATTCCAGTCGGAGATCGACTGAATTATTGGTGTATCGGATATATCGAGAAAATTGACGGTGGTCATCATCGCCATTATGAATTCTTTATTTGGATGTTGCGGCGTCTGAATTACAGGGCGGTACGAGCTACCTTGCTTACTGCTTCATACATGGGCCCATTGATTTCAGCGATGGCTGAGAACTGCCTCGCATACGTTCAAGTCAATAATCGCATTATATTTTTCTCGACTTGTATCGACGATTGTATGGAACATTTTTTCGCACTCTTTTTTACGAGCTTAAAAATATTTGCGACTAGTCAGTCGTTCAAATTTCTTTACCTGTTAAATCTTACGCTTTTTAAATTTGCCTCTCTTCGGATTATCGAACCCTTCGCTTCTAGACGATCGTGTATCGATCAGGCCGATCATAACGAGCGTAATAAACAGTCGATTTTTTAAAGCACCGGATATTTGAAAATTTTCGCAAATCTACGCAGACATGAATTTCCGGAATATAAATATACGGATGGAAATATTCTATAAAATACATATAAGCCTACATATATATAAGTCCTTCGTATACATAAATGGAGTAGCTAATTTCGCATATCAACAACGAGTCTCGCAATGTATGATATATGAACAGATAGCTCGACATTATCACAACTCGCTTCCTGTTACTTAAATATCTGATGCTAAACGGAACTATTTGATATGAGGTCTCGTTAATGAGTCTATCATTAACCTGTCGTCATTATCTCTGATATAAAACGCGTGCTGCTGCTAGCGCAATAGATTAATCGAGTCAAATCTAGGATGTTTATAGCGGATATGATCACGTGTATTACACGCGTTAAGTATATGCTGATTATATATCTTGGTTGTACTTCGTGCACCCTCAATACTTCTAATAAGTGGCCGGCGGCTTCTGCAGGTTTATATGTAGTTTACGTTGCTAACATTTTTATTATATTTGAAACATTCGCTTCCGTTCTATTATCTGTTAAATACTTGTCTTTACTTAAAATTATAAAATTTTCTTTCATTTTTTTGTTAAGTTGCTTTTGTATAAAAAAAAAATGTTAGAGGATTAAATTTTAAAAGTATAATTAAATAATAAAATTTTTCGGATAATTATTTATTTTTCAATTTAAAATAGATTTTATTTTGACAAACATTTAATTTGATTCTTAATTCTCTGAGAATTAAAAATAATCACTCGTTAAACTCGTCATTATTAAGGAAAAATTAACTTTGTTTAGTAAATCTCTATATAGGTAAAAAATAAGCGTCTGTAGACGCTTGCATATTTGTGATCTCGAATTTTTGCAAGCTTCTCAGTTTGCAGACACGAGCTTTAACCAATCGACAGCAAAAGTGTTCGGTTATGACGAGTACCAGACTCCGCACGAACGGATACAACAGGGAAAAGGGGCGAAATAACTTCATCTTAATAAATTATATCTCTGGGTAAACCTCGCGAATGGCTTCAAAAAGATTCTCAGAAGGGCCGCAGTGTGGTACATGTTATTTTTGGAGAATAATTCCTTTTCATCTCAGTATACATGCGCGCGTTTGTGACTCTTTAACCATGCACGCCGACGCGCGTCGAGTCTTTTTTGCCGCGCACAATATTACGTAAAACGCAATAAAATGTAAACTTCATTAAAGCGGTCCGAAAATAAATAACACGATTCTTGTGTGTGTAATTTTTTTTTGATTTTTAAATCTTACAAACTCAGTTTGATCGTTTGATCAGAGTCCATTTTTTAATAACTAAGTTCTTTTTACTTTTAATTAATTATAAAAATCAATAATTTTATTTTGTAAGTTTTATCTACGTTATCAGAAAACAAATATCGTACACAAGATAGGAAATTAATAGGAGGATTGTAGAAGAAAAAATGTGAATTAAAGGTGAAGAAGTTTACACGCAAATAATTTTAATAATGTGTTTCTTCCATTTATTTAGCTTCGCTATACACTGTACTAAGTCGATTTATATACGCGCTCCTAATTTACTCTCACGCATCTCACACTATCACTTTACGAATCTCACCGTATGTAGATATACATCTTATATACTCGCTCCTAAAATTTACTAATTAAACTCATAATCAGGTATATTGCAGTGTCCCATCTATATATGTTTACGATCTTTTTTTTTAAATTCTAATCATGTATAACGACTCTATCATGTTTATACGTAATATTATCAAGGGAACGATGCATACGTATATACAGTATATGTACACAATGGCGCCACAGAATGCGTGGTTATTTATAATTTACGGAATAATATTTGCTTAATAATTTATTATTATCGACGGCTTTAACCGGCCTTCCTCACACGGCCCGTTCTCCTGTTTTTTTCGCGAGATGATAATAAATACAATATAATACACCGCGCTCTCCGCGCTTCATAAAATTGCATCAGACCATACGCCTCCCATTTTTCAAGCCATAAATTACGACATAAAACGCTACTTCTTTTCAGTTCTAACAAGCACAACGAAAATTTCTATTGAAATTTATAATTTTTACTTTTACGGTTTCTTCTGCTACGTAGTATTTACGGTTTTGTCACTGCTTTGTACCATTGTAGAGAATATTTGCTTATCGAAAAATTGTGAATGCAATAACAGTGTAAATTATTTTAAAAGAAATGATTTTGAAGATTTAATCGTAGTATATTACTAAGCAATGCTAAATAAGTTTGAGAAGATGACTATTGTTAGATTTTATTCGCACGTTTTTTTTTTTTTTAAAGTAAGGATACTAAATTACGTCAAAGGATTGAATCGCACATTTAAAAAACTATACAAAATTTACGCATTGACGCATAAAACAATTTTCGTATATGCCTTTCAGAATAGTACATCGTAACACGACATCGTATCACTGTTCGATCTTTCTTCTCGATCGAAGATACCATTATACGAGTAACTGTCCGTTGTCCAATTCGTGTATTGAGTTCCGATTGCACACAGAAGATCGAAAAAGAGCTATTTCGCGAATCGATCTCTACGATTTCTCATCCATGGAGTTTGGCAATGGTCGTTTCTTTAGAATTCCCAGATCTTGCACATTCTCTAGGAAAGTCTTGTGATGTTGAGCGACCAAAAGTGGATTCACAGTCTGTACGTCCTTTTTAAGCTCCTCCATGTCCCTCTTGAGCTTTGCTCTTCTGTTTTGGAACCACGTGATCACTTGGGCATTGCTGAGACCCAGCTGAGCGGCAATCTCGTCCCTGTCGGCCGGACTCAAGTACTTCTGGTACAGAAATCTCTTCTCCAGCTCGAAGATCTGCTGATTCGTGAATGCGGTCCGACTCTTGCGCTTCTTTTTCGGTTGCTGGCGATTGTTGAACAGGTTCAAGTGATTAGCTTGTTCTGAAACACAAAAAATTAGACACGATTAGTCGTGTCGTGTATTTCCTTAATATATACGTTGTGTATGTCAAATTTAAAATTTTTCATTATTTTTATCAGTATGTGATTTTTAGTTGTTTTCAAAAGTTTTGATTAATATATTCTTGCCATTCGAAAACGAATAAAGTTGTTCAAGTGTTTTGGAGAGCAATTCTAACGCAAAATATCGTTCATTTAAATAAATGCAAAATAATTTATCCTGTTTTATAAATTGGTACATGTATATAAATATAAAACGTCAATTTTTTGAAAGGAATATGACAAGAAGGGTTTTAGCGTTAAGATGTAAGGGAGGAACGAGCTTTAATGCTGAAAATAATCAAAAGAGAGTTTTACATGCGAGTGTAATTTTTATCAACGATTCACACGATTTTTCGCGAAAGATCCGAAAGTGATTCTTCTTTCGTGATAGCACTTATATTGCATTACCGGTCATTATACGCGCAGATAATGAATGAGTGAAGGCGCGCGTATTGCGCAAGACCGCAAACGAAACATCGATTTAGCAGCAATTAAATCCTGCCGATAACAAGACCGTTCGTCTCGGTGAGCGAGTTTCTCAGAGAGAAACGCGATGCGATAATTAGCTACCGATAAGTATAGATGTATTAAGATTTTATCGCTGACATCGCCTAAGTAATTCCTCGCGGACTTTTACGCGGCGGAAAAATTATTCGCGTAAACGCGTTAGGCGTAAAATACGATATGGAAAATATGGAGGAAAAAAGTATTGGAGAATTAACTGAACGTATAAAGTTCTGTGTGTTTTATCGTTCTCGCCACTTACTTAACGAACCATATGCGTAGTTAATTCCACATATGGGGATAAAATAGATGCAATAAAAAGGATATTTATTTTCTACATTGCATAAATTTACAAAGATGTTGGTAAATGCAGAATATATATATGTAGCGATAATAAGGACAAGATAATTGCCAATTAATTCCACGAGATTGCCAATAAGCAGCAACGCATGCTGGTCAGAGATTAAAGAACACGCAGCTGCGCAGTAAATAACGGTGTTTTGGGAGCAGTTGTTTCTCTATCAAACAGGATTAACGATGGATTATATATTTTCAATTTTCCTTTTACACGTTACAGATTTAATACGTTGAAGTAAGACTTTAAAAAATATACACGAGATTCCCTGCGTATTTCAATATTAGTTGATACCAATTTCCCCAAAAATCTATTATATACTTCCATAAAAACGCGCGCAACTTTTGAAACATCATGTACACAAATGTACAGTGTATAATACTAAAATTTCATAATCCCATAGCGATCGAGAGAGCGGGACATGCAAAACGAATCGAAGTTTTTTCAGACGACCAAGTTGGAATTGTGGTTAGAGAATCATTTCTAAGGGTCTCTACAAATTAAATGTATTTTCGAGACGTGGAAGGGTTCTCCCCATAAAAGTATTACGCATTCGTTACGGTGCTCAGACGGAATTCCGAGAGCCATAACTATCGTAGTTATGCCAGTGATCTAGCTAAGATTGTAATTCAAAATGTTTCTCGTTCGCCTTTACATGGTATTAGAGTTCAAAGCAATTCGTGGTTACAATAGATCGTATTTAAATACAAATAATTCCATTTTGCAATATTAATCTGTCATTCGTATAACATTTACTTCTAAATAGGATATGCGTTATTTAAATAATACATTATTTAATTGATCATATTCACATCTAGGCTATCTGGAAATGAAATACAAGAATTTAATTAAATAATTGAACAATCGAGATTTAAATTCTAGGGATAGTGTCAAAATATCAGCCGTTTAGTATTTTAGTATGTTATTTTACTAATTTTTTCTTTATCTATAAATAGGTTCTCTTGTGAGAATGGATTGCCATTTTAAAAGTTCTTCACTTCCACCGTCTCTTATCGAACTAGTTGCGAGCACATGTTATCGCGGTAATTTTCTTAAATCGGCCTGTTATTAGAAATTAATTGCCAGTTTAAGGAGCAGCCAGTTAAAGTAATCATCTGCCGTCGTATCTTATCGTACTCCGTACAATAATGGTGAACACATTGCAGCTTAGTTTTTAGAATACACGTGCTGTGCAGTATGATTCACCAAGTTTTAAAACACAGAAAATTGGATAATATATTTTAAATCTTTCTGTGCAAAATACACTTTCAGAACTATATACCATGATGTACTAATTCTTCATTTTTGCATTAAATATTAAATATTAAAAGTTGGAAAACATATGATAAAAGTTAGATTAATTTCCGTTAACTTCAATATATTATATAGACTTTCAAAATGTTTTCTGAAAAAATCTTATTTTGAGATAAATTAATTTATATAAAAAATTTGTAATATGTTAATAATGACGTATGTAATGTATTTTAAAGTGCATCATTGAATTGGAGAGTTTTAAAATTGTTAAGCGATTAAATCTTTGAAAATCCCTGCGGTATAAAGCTTGACGAGAAAATTGCCGTATCGATTCTATCAGCTAATGCATTAATCGTTTCCTGGTGAAGCAGCTTAAAATAATCACCGCCGTCGTATCTCATTATGTGGATGACGCCGCGTAATACCGGTTTCCCGTTTTACAATTTCTGGTTATGCTCGTGTTGACCCTTGAACGAAGAAAATATTGTCAATTAACGTCATTAACCAATAACCGGGGCGCCCTCGTGCATTTTTTATCTTGCATAATGTTTAGCGGAGAATACACGAGATGGTTTTCGCAATGGCGTTAGCCATTAGGAAATAATCGAATCGAATGACGAAAAAGCGAGGCGGGCGCGATGAGTCGTGGACAAAGTAGCCGAGGAGTCGCTCGAGGATCAAAGGCCGCCGCCATCGGTCACACCTGCGCAACCTGACCGTACAGTCCGCCTTAAAAATTCTCACTGGCGGATACGAGCAATGTCATGTATATATATGTATATATATAAGATTACCAGACACATCGCGCTTCTGATAGGACAGTTTATCTTATTTAAATGTGTTAAGATCCGCATTCTTGCCTTACATCTTAATCGTTTTAATTTCATTATTTGGAAATTTAAAAATTTTGTGAATATACTTAGCGTCAAATATAAGTTGAAAATGTAGAGCAATATGTGTTTACTCTCAATAATCATATGTTTCAATTAATAAAAAGTTGACATTTATGTTTAAAGTTGAATATCAATAAAAGTATAAATATTTCAAATAATACATGCCTGAAGAAATTAGGAACGTTAATTATAAATACATTATTCATAATTTTATTACTCTCTATCGAGCACATTCTCAAGCTGTTTTGCTTGCGAAAACATCCGGTTCAATTGACGAAGGCACATAATTATTATATCAGAAAAATAAAAAAAATGCAGCTCTATGCGAGAAGTAGATTGGATATAGCTAGAATGTAATCGAGTGTCTAACCAATATTCTATTTATTGGTCAATCAATTCAAATACGTTTATGACTGAAGTCAAGTTAGGTAGATAGAAATAATCAACGTATATGAGAGAAGATTAATTTCCAATTTACGTACTTCGGAAAAATAAATAATTAAAGAGTTGAAGACCATTAAGCATTTTGTAATAAAGGTGAGGCTTTTGTGAAAGATATACTGATTCGATCATACACACATATTGCAAGTCAAGTCTTCACTTATGAAGAAATAAAAGAGAAAGAAAACTGTTGAAAAATCTATAGTACTAATATTCAAAATCACGTTATATAAAAATATTATTTTTATATTATAATTGTCCAAATTGTAATATTTATATAATCTAATCTCTCTGATATATACATATATTCATTTTTATTAATCTATCTACATTATCTATATACATCTATTAATTTATATACATGATATATATCTATGTACATTAATTATAATTTTGCGTTACTTATAATTAATTTAATGATATGTGTATTCTTCATCAGAATCATTGTGATTTCATCTTATATTTATTTTTCTTCTGAATTCTGATAACAATTATTTTAGCTTTTTATTTAAAATCAGGCCAAAATCTAACAATACGAATAAAATCGATGACAAAGCGAACGATTTTTGCATGACAAGGACATGGAGACACAACGATGAAACGGTAAACGAACAGACGGACGGACGGAAGAAGCGGTGCGCGTCGAGATATTAGTTATTAATCTATCTACATTATCTATATACATCTATTAATTTATATACATGATATATATCTATGTACATTAATTATAATTTTGCGTTACTTATAATTAATTTAATGATATGTGTATTCTTCATCAGAATCATTGTGATTTCATCTTATATTTATTTTTCTTCTGAATTCTGATAACAATTATTTTAGCTTTTTATTTAAAATCAGGCCAAAATCTAACAATACGAATAAAATCGATGACAAAGCGAACGATTTTTGCATGACAAGGACATGGAGACACAACGATGAAACGGTAAACGAACAGACGGACGGACGGAAGAAGCGGTGCGCGTCGAGATATTAGTTTCTGCGGTCGGCTCTCCGCAGAGATTTAATTCGTTTGATGTTCACGAATTCGCCGCTTCGAGTATCTTTTCGCAACTCGCATCTCCGCAGTTTCTTCGTCTCT
>NW_021851042.1:808614-810083 GCF_003651465.1 Formica exsecta
AGCTTTCCAACAATCTTAATAGTCATCGTCGATACTTTCTTTTCTAAGATTTTCTTATTCTTTCAAAGCGAAAAATTCTAAATCGCTTATATATATATACATCAGGATACATATAAATATACATATATATCCTTTGAAACTTTTGATATTTCATTAGCAATATTCATAAAAGAAATTGCGTGTTTCTTTTACTCTTCGAATTTTATTTTTCGTTGAAATTAGTTGGAAATTTTTTTTTTTAATTATACGTGACTTAAAAATTAGGAATTTAAAGGGATATATACATATATATTTACGCATAGAGGAATTGTATAAAAATAAATTTCTGATAAAGAGCAGCCGACGCGACCACCTGCCGCGCCTAAAAAAAAAAACCTGGCCATATCCGTGTACGACATCTACTCACAGATGGCGGCGAAATTCACTTGATTAATATGCTGACTTGGCCGAAAACTTGGTTTAATTACGCGGGCCGATATATTTTCGTATCTGCGCTTTATCTTCTTCTGCACTTAATTTAACAAACTGCTCTCATAATTAATCGCAATAATTAATAACAGATTGACCTTCTCATCATTAGATGATGTAATCCGTAAAGACTATACCAATTTTCAAAAAAATAGGGTACATGGTTTTTAATTATATTATATGCATATATATATATATATATATATAGGATGTTTCATAAATGGTGGACAAAGCTTCTGTAATAGATTCCTAATGCTTAGAGAAGAAAAAAAAGTTATTTCAACATAGGTCCGGAAATGATTATTTTCTGAGTTATTAAAAATTTTTGTGACACGGTTCTCGTGTCACATCATCTTAGAGGCCCGTTTAAAGGCATCAACAATGTTTTTCAAACGATCGCCGGCCTATGTTTACATTATCGCAGTGTATTATTCTTGTTTACAATTCCACACTTTATTTCATGTATACACAAACACTCAGCCGTACGTGTGTCAAGAACGCTGAAACATACTTGAAAGTTTAGTATTATCTAACGCGTCTCGCAACAACGGAGTAAATATCGAGACCTCTCTGTAAGTGAACGATTTTCTTATCAAATTACAATTCGTGGGTTATCTTTGTTAGAACGCCACTTATCCTTCTTCGCTTATCGTACATTCTCATGAGATCCTTGTGAGTATATGTTTTTAAATGTTAAGACAATGTACGTGCCACGTCAGAAATTTAGGAGCGTGTTCGGGATTCAATGAAACGACGAGCTGAAGCTTATATTGAGACAGGAGGAACATATTGATCATTTCCTCTAAGACGATATGACGAGAATTGTGTCACGAAAACTTTAATAACTCAGAAACTAATCATTTCCGGACCTATATTAATATAACTTTTTTTTCTTCTCTTAACATTAAGAATCCATTACTGAAGTTTTGCCCACCATTTATGAAACATCCTATATATAATTTTTCTCTCTCTTTCCCCCTCTTATGCTTTTATAAATTCAT
>NW_021851042.1:810115-836870 GCF_003651465.1 Formica exsecta
TCTTATGCTTCTATAAATTCATAAAGTTCAATGAAATATATAAAGTTGTAAAATTTTAGAAAATGTGAGTATTATATTTAGATCTCTTTCATATCTGAAAAATTGTCATAATTATTAAAATGACAAAACTTAAAATAATATTGAAGTAGTTGGCTACACAAAAATGTGTACCAAACAAAAATTTTTCTTTATTTTCAATTTTTAGTTGTCTTACAATTAGTAAAATCAAAGACATTGTTATAATTATTGGGAATTATAATTAAATAATGAATATAGTAACTTAGGACGAATGAAGATTAGATATCGCGAAGGACATCTTAGAAATGCTTGAAACTTAATTTATTGTGACGCGATGACAGAAAGCGACACAAGAGGAAAACGGCCTCAGAAGCAAACGATATATCGCGAAGCGACATGATATGTTTCACAAAGACTAATAAAACCAATGCTTCGCAGCCATCTTGGTTACGCTCGAGCAGAATTCACTCGAGTAGAATAGTGACGGAGTTAAGAGGCGCGACGATCTTGAAACAATCTAACTGGCATTTCGTCGACTAGATTATTCGACAACAGTTTCTTGTTAGCTGAATTTTATGGTCAAACTGGAAGCGATCTATGAAGAAAATCGTTACTGCCGTTAACGAGTTGCACTTTTGTCATATTTGTTTTATTGTTTATATTTGATTCTCGCAATGCTTAACTTAATTGACAATTTAAGATCTAGGATTTTTATCTACATCTCACTCGCTTATGATTTAAAAATAATTTACTGATATTTATAGATATCTTCGTTATAAAAATTCCTCTTTCCAATTTACTAATAGAATCTTCTGGTAACGGATTATATGATTCGAAAGCAACACGTTGCGATTAGAGTAATCATTTTTGTTCTATGACTTAGGAGGAAAAAAAAATAAAATTGTTATATATTTCAATATCAGCACATTAATCTTATTTCCAAGTTATCGAATGATGTTAATTATTCCACTCTTTGAAGATTTATTATTCTACACAATTCTTGCAGAGATAAATATTAGATTCTTGCGAGTTTTTTTCCACTCCGTTATAGCATCGGCAAATATCCATAAGCGGTGTTTAAAAGGTTAATTGCAAAGTGTAGCAATGCTACTAGATAAGAAATTGATCGGGTGATCTAACGCGGATGTAAATCGTTCGATAGCTCGAAGCAACGCGTACGTTTCGGTTCGCCGCGACGTGTCTTCCTGGCAATCTAACGCTATCGCGGTAAAAGAAAAGATCGAAATAGGTTAACGACCGTATGTACGATGCATCACTCGAATCCTTCGTAAGTATATTAGTGGCGTAACAGGTTTCTCGTAACGCTTCTTGCCATTGTGGATAACCAGTCTCTCGAGATATTTGATGTCTTTATCGATGTGCGCAACAGCAAGTAAAAAATCAAGTCGTTACACTGTCCTCGGCATGCTTTTAACGGTACTCCTACACTATGCGTTTTTTTACAAGCAACATTAACAAGCAAGCGGCAACCTTTTGTGCCGTCATTCTGCGATGAGATACAATTCTCTAGTTTTTTATCGGAAAATTTCATTTCTTTAAATGTTTTAATACCCTCGATGCTTCGCGAACATCCAATGAATGAACCGTGTTTTTCTAAAATTGGTATGATCTAAATAATTGTTTTAATCTTTCTAATTAATAATAGAAGAAACAAGCCAAGTAATTAGATAATTACACAAATTTTAAGATTATTTTTTGTTTTTATAACTATATAAGAATTGAAAGCTAAGTTTTTGATAAAACGGATAATATCGAAAAACAATCTTTTTTATGCGTAAAAATCAGTAAATATTATATATTGTCCAACTCCGATAAAATGCATTGGCCTGATTTTCGGAACCGCGACGAAAACGACGATCAACCGATGCAACTTGTTGCAACCAAAAAAATATTTAAGTATGCCGCAATCGAATACGCAGACAGTAGTTGGAATCGTGTAAAATTAATGTATTGCAAATGAGTTTTTATAAAAGACAAGCATAAAAGTTGATTATTTTTTTTATTACATCGTTCGATAATATAAATTTTTGTAAATATCTAAATAAGAGAGAGTAAGAACGTTATTCAAAATTATTTCATTTAAAGAATTATTTAAAATTCTTATTTTATGTGTACAATATTTTACGTGTACAATATTTATGTAAAGAAAATTTCCGAGTTTGATCGCGTGTATCGGCGTGTTAAAGTAGAAAATACCACCCTTGCAACTGTTCTCGGAGATAGGATCGCGAAATAATATAAACGGCGAGACAAACTATTGCTCGTGCCACACGTCCCGCGGTATTTCGCTAATAAGTCGTCCGCCCGCTACAAGATAGCATTCGAAGAATATACGAAGAGACACGCAAAAAGAGGCGGGACTGCGACACCGTGGAGCAATTTGGAAGTGTCTTCCGTTGGTCGGCGGTCATTTGTCTCCCGACAGCATCTCCGGGAGTCTCTCTTCTCCCTGCTGTCGCCCCTCTCCGGCTTGCCCTGTCTCTCTCTCTCTCTCTCTCTATTTCTCTTTGTCTCTTTGTCTCTTTCTTTCTCTCTCACTCTCTCTCCTGCTCCTGCCTCGGCTTACTACCCCGGCTCTTAACCCGAGGGGCTTTGCCCACATGTCAACGATATATTTTCTGCCGGCCCACAAATCGTTTAGCGGGTAATTTTGAAATTGGAACACTTATTTAGTCGTTTAGACCCAAGGGCATAACCGCAGCCCCGAGTTCGAGATTTATCGTTTGATTTTTCGCCGGTTTGTAAGCGCGACCTGCCACTCTCGCTTTCCTGCTCTTTCTTTCCCAACGTATGTCCCTGTGCCAAAATGCAAGCGACAAAATTACGACGCCGTTCATCTTGCGCTTTCTTATTGCATTATTCGAGATAGATGAGGCCGTTAATCCGAGATCGATAAGTCGCCGTTTGTAAGAGCCTTAACAATCGATTAAAAAGAGCTCTGAACACACATCTGACTAGAAACATATCTGTATGTATATCTGTATCTGTATATATATATATTTTTTTTTCTCATTCTAAAAATATTTTTAACTTCGAGGATATAGATTCTGTTTTATAAAGGGTATTATTTTATTCTTTGAAATATCCAGAAAATAAAGACATAATAGAAATCAAGATTAAATCTTTATAAGTATATGTTCAACAAACATTTTAATCTCCAGATGATTTAAAAAAAATATTTTTTTATTATTTTTGATTAGGTATAAATATAATGGTTCTATATATATTTATGTGTATATTGAAAAAAATTACTTTTTTAAACAAGACATTAAAATGAGACACGCAAATATATTGACTCTGTTCTTCGTTGAAAGAAAAATATCCATTTCTAAGTTAATCGCTTGCGGAGTATATCGAAACAGCCGTGGCCGATTAGCTATCGAAGTATAACGGATGTTGTGTTTAACGATTCGTCGTTTAACGAAGAAACTATAAGTGCGAGAGGCTCGTTTCCGCGTAGAGCGTAAAATACGATAACTCGACTGCTACATAAGGGTCCCCTCGGGAATACGATGTGTCAGCGCACGCTACGGCTAACCTCATAAAGATTCGTACTGAAGGAGAGAGAGAGAGAGAGAGAGAGAGAGTGAGACAGGGCGTGGAGTGAAAAAAATGCTTAGTGGCTTCTAATTGCAGAAGTGACGACGCCGTAACTAATGACCGGGAGACGACATCCTTTGTCAGTAGTCGCGACGAGATGTTCGTCCTTCCACGAGGTGCGGACGCGGGCCGTTTAAGTACTTGGAAGAAAAGTCACTTTCTCGGATCGGCGACAAATTTCTCTTCCATTCGTCGCGGTTTCCAGAACTCAAAACGCGAACACACTCCGGATTTTATTTCGGTACAAGGAATGCATTACGCGAGCTTTATTATTACAGAGAATAATTTTATCACTAGAGAGCGGATATACAAAACGATTACATATCTTTTCGATTGTAATAACAGCCACACGCATATACGTATATATTACGCGTTTTAATCTTTTTTTTCTTTATTCATGGATTGTAACATTAAAACATTTAGATATAAGAATGTTTTTGAAAACTTCTTTGATCTTATTTTTAATAAAATATTCCACGTAAAAAGTTTCAACAGAAATTTATATTTCTAAACAATTTAATTCGTTTTTTATCATTTCTCTCACATTATGTTCTATCATTTAAATGCGGAAAATATCGAAATTCTCATTTCATACGATAGCGATGTAACCAGCAAACAATTAAAGAATCGCTAGTTCACATTGCCTGTCTACATAAACTGTATGAAACAATATTTTAGATACCTCACACATATAAGCTATAGCTGTACATAAGGTTTGTTTAGCATTAGTTTAAATTGAAAATACCAGCACGGTAAAGTTTAATGCAATAAAGCATAATTTAAGCAAATTTGCGCGAAATGACATTTGTAAAGGGCGATTCTTCGAATTTCGAGAATACGTAACACGCGACGTAATGTCGTTTTGAAATGTCTCTTTTGCATCTCTCGAAATAACAGCGGCTTCAAGGATCGTTTGACCGCGGCTCTCTGATCCTATTAGCTCAGACTTCTTTCTCAGATTTTCATCTTTCTCGCTACGCGTATCTCTATCTCCCTCCTCTCCGTATACACGTCTCATTCGTACGCGTAACCCCTTTAGCGTCTCTCGTGTCTATTTCCGGCGCCTGTGGTCCTTTATTCGCTTTTAGCGGCTTTGAAACCGTCGAAAAACAGGCGGTCGATTCACGTGCCGCTGATTAGCGTAATTACGAGAGAAATTCTTTAGCCCGACCAGATTGTCGCGCTACCCCTTTTTTCCTCGAGGCTCTTAAGAGACTTCGAGATCTTCTGTAATTAGTCTTATTACCATTACATATACGATTCTATATTTTCATCGCGTATTTAACGTTGATTTTCCTTCCCCTTTTAAATTTTATCTCGTATAGATATCGTGTTGATATAAACATGTAATGAAAAGATTAACTTCATATAATATAAATCTCTATTTAATATAAATCTTATTAGAGAGAGATAATTACATATGTGACGTTTGTTTTATATATTTTAAAAGAGACATATTTTTTACAATATTCTCCTTGAATTTTTATTTATTAAACACCATTTAATAAAAATTTAAAAGGATTATAATTAATTAGTGTTTTTATTTACGATAGAATTGTTATTGTTCTTTTTTTAATAGATTAAATATACAATAGGAATATGGATCAATATGCTGGAACAATGTTCCAAAGGAGCGCCGAATTTATGTAAGGGGTCGCGTGTTTCGGATACGTTCTTTTAGGCAAGTCAGAATTCGGATAGAGAATGTCACACAAAGTACAGGCAAAGTTATGTTAAGGTGAGTCGAGTAGAGGTAGCGACACGTCCGGTAATTTTGTAATAAACGATAAGCGCTGCTTTGATCAGGTAGCTAGGCACGCGCTGGAAAGATATAGGGTGTATCTAATATATCTCAAAATATTTTAGAGAGAGAAAAGTTATCGCAAATGGGTGAAGAAAAAAAGAAACGAGAGAGAATAAAAATTATATAAAACTGCATGTAAAATAATCTTTCGGAATGGATGAACAAATTGATGAGATAAATGGCCACCAAAAAATATATTTAAATATTCCCAGGAATTCTGCTTCTAATTGTAAGCAAAGACATCATAGAACATTAATACGTATATCGTTATACGTAATCAAAATATTTATTCTATTACTTTCGTATCGTATATACGTGAATGTGATCTAGGGAGCTATAAAATTAAAACATTTCGGATGCTCAGCGTACATACTTTAAATACACCTTATACGCGGCAAAGGGTCGTCTTGGTAAATCCACATCAGGGGTGAATAAGTCAGCTCGGGCTCGTAAGTCCGAGCGAGGAAGACGAAGGAGAACCAACTGTTCGCGTCTTCATCAACGACACCGAGGTGGGGGACCACCCATCAGGAGCAATATCGTTTCATCAGCCGCTAATATCACCGCTTCGAGTGGTTCAACACCTTATAACGCCAGGTGGGACGTTAGTGGCGCCGCAGGAAGTCCTAATGAAGACAAATCTCACCCAAAATGGCGGCCGAACTTATTTCCTGCTCCGCCTCCTTCTCTCTCCGTCTATTCCTCTCCGTCTTGCTGCCTTTCCATCGCGCGGCTCCCTTTCTACCTTGCGAATCAATTTGGCAGCGGCATTTTTACATTTTCCTGCGCGCGCGCGATTGAGATAAGAGGGGTCTACGAATTGAAACGACCGTTGTAATCGATCGAAGAATCTTAATCGTACTTGCGAACTGTGAACGCAAATGTGGTGTGCACACATTTGCTTCTGTAAACGTAAAAAAATTATTTTGAGAAAAATTTAATTTATTTTATAATCTCTCTATTAGTTTTTTTACACGTTTTTTTCTTTTTTTAATCTTCTAAAGTTACTTGATATAAGATATTGATAATTACTTTAAAAATGTCACTCTATTTTTGTATTATATTTTATTATTAAACATTGTGTCAAGCTAATCGTCGATTACCAAAAATATTCTTCGAATTTTATTGAAAATCATATCTGTGATTTTCGAATGTTAAAAGTGAATAACACATAGTCTTAAAGAATCTTCAATTTTCAAAATAGATTTGGAGGACGAATGTGAATCTAAGATAAAAGCTACTGAATTTTATTTAAGCAACAGAGAATACATTTTTGTTTCGTAGCCCGTCATTAATCGTAGTAGATGCCGGTAGGAAGTTACATAGCGAGAAACTTTTCGCAATTATATTACCGAGTACATTTGCATATGTAAGCAAGATTATACACGCTTCGGAGACGATAGCTGCTGGATCGACGCTATAAAGCTCCCTGGTTATCGATCGCACGTCCATCGTGTTACAGGCGGTACGGAAATAAACGACTCAGGTGAAAAATCATAGGTGCCTTCGATCCGAATGGACTATTACGGATCACCCTCTGGATATATCACAATTTACGTCACGTATTTGCGTTGTAAAGACCGCGATGAGACACGTCGCGAAATAATATAGTCAGTGCAAATTCTTACAAAATGTTAGCATTTTTTTATATAAATTGGATTCTCCTTTTGAGTGATAAAATTCGCTGGAGTAAAGCTCGCTTGATACGTCTTGCTGAATTAAAACTCGCTTCAAACGCGTTTCAGATGTATTTAACTGACTTATAAAAAATATAAATTAGAGGAACGGAAAATATATGTGTATGTGTGTCCAAACATTCTCGGATATCTAGTCTCCTCGCGGACCACACGTGTCCACCCGGAAATAGTTTCAATTCCCTTGGGTGTAATATTGCGACAGAACATGTAGGCTCGTAAGCGTCGAATATCATGCTCGCCGTAACAGGATGGTGTTTCTTGAAAAATAATTTGACTCAACGTGTCCTTTTTCAGACAGTTACAGACATTATAGTTAATATATCAGGATATTCCGGCAATTTGTCTCAGATCAAGTCACATTGTTACAGATATCAATTTCCATCTCGATACATTCTATATACAAGTAGTATTTAATTTAAATTTTCCATCTGTATATTTTTTTTACTCATTCATAAACGCGAGATTTTTTAATTGAATTTTACACGTTAAATATACGCTAGCACAGTCACACCTTATCTCTCGCGCGCGATATTCTTTATTCTAATAATATCCAACGATCAGAATATTTTAGTCTGTCTTTATTTAGAAAGAAATTAGCGATAAAGTTTCTTTATCGAGAGAGAGCTTCGTATGTTTTCATTTGGAAAAGTGTCTATTGTTGTTTATAGTTTTGTTTACATTATTGATTACAACGATATCATATCTCAGAGATTCTCGATGCGATTAACTGTTTAAATTCACAATATACGAATGAAGGCGACGAGGGCGGAAATTCTTGATGGAAAATCAGTACGGCCATTTTTGTCATAGCGGTGAACAGAGCAGATAAGCAGAAACGTCTCCTGTGGTGAACGAGGCTTCTGCTTCGAATCACGGACAGATACTCGCATGGGCGGCACGTTTGAGGACTTATCTCGAGTTCTGGTCTCGTGTTGCTTCTCTTATAGGTTCGCCGATGCCGTTAGCCCGCTCGCCACGGGCAATCTCCATTCACGCGTCCAATTTAGACGTCAATGATGCAAATAAAGCATCGCGAGCTGCTCGATCGAACGATCTAGCCGGTGATGCGGTGCGTGCGCGATCATTAACGATCTCTATCGTAGTCATCTCGATTTTTTTTTCAGCGCTAACGAGATTTGATGGAACACTTTCATTTAAATCGAAGCGATCGTGCGAATTTTTAATTGCAAAAACGCGACGCGAATATGTTTTAAACACGAAATTCTGAAACGTCAGTCAGTTTCATCGAGAATGCTGAAAGCGAAATACGTATAAATCAAGAGAAGAATATTTTTATGAATATAAAGAAAGTCGTAATTACTTCAAATTCCTTAATTTGTATTTTTTTTTAAATATAGAAAGTTGTTATCACAAAAATAAATTGTTAATTAGATTTTTATACATTTAAATCTCTAAGATATAATTAGATATCCATTTAGAAACAACGCTTAATTGAAACTTATTCCTCACATTACGAATTACTAGTAGTCTGCCAACTTGTGTCGACAACTATATCAACCTAATCGTTCCGGAATATCTGTACATTTTAGAAGACATCAAGAAGCCCTAATAGACGGACGTCACAGTAGACATCTAACGAACTCATGCTAATGTCGCACGATTACGATCTGTTGGAAAGAAAATAACAGATCGAAATCTTTAGCCATGCCGAAGATGCGGCGTATTGGCAATGTCGTAAGTTGGCGATGTCAAATGCTGGATCTATTCCAAACGTTAAATGTGTCATCGCCTCGTTACTCGACGACGAAGTCTTCGGTTATTTACTTAATATCGTCGCGGCGCGTGACGCGTCGCTTCGTGACAAATCTAATTAGACGCGAGAGACGCTTCGTGTTAAACGCAATTCCGCCAAAACGCATTAAACGCTAACGAACACTAGCAAAAAAAGCTTCTCGGTAATTTGTAATTTCTTTTTTTTTTTTTTTTTTTTTTTTACATTGCTCGTTGCGACCGGAAAGACTTTGCGCGCGCGCGCGCGTAGATAACGGGTTAAAAACTGCGACCCAAATGACACAAACCACGCACACGCTGATCATCCCGGCGTTGATTACCGGAATGAGGATTCGGTAATGAGGATTCGCGCGGATTTGTGACTCGGGCCAAAGGAACAAGGAAATCTTTTATCGGCGTGTCGCATTAGTGTCGTCGGTGTTAGTTTCATGCCGGGTGTTGGCGGTGTTCCAGTGCTAAAGGAGTTATTACCTAATCACCCATACCGCTTTATGCATACTTACACGTCGTATTCTGTCATCTGCTTCTTCGTGGTTAACGCGGGATGAGAAATAGAGAAAGATAAATATGTCACGCGAAATAGAACGATAGTAGCTTCGAAATAGGCTAGTAAGAGGAATCTCTCCCGTCTCGGGTCTTGGCTTATAATGAATCTGAATACTTTATTTACTGCGAAAATATCATTCTTAAACAAAGACAGAGGGAATAAGCTCGCGATAGCATCATCCTTTTAAATACTTTATTTACTGCGAAAATATATCATTCTTAAACAAAGACAGAGGGAATAAGCTCGCGATAGCATCATCCTTTTTGCGATGCTTAATTAGACAAATCTTTGCGCGTCGCATTTATAGTAATTAAAAAGTAATTAGATAAAAATCCTGGGAAATTTAGAAAGGAAGTAGAACTCTTTCGATAATAATTCTCTACCCGCAGCGAAATATGTTAAAAATATGTTTTATGCAGGTGGGCATTAATAGTTTCGCTCGGCTTACATGTTTTACATATGTAAGGATGCCACGGATTCCGCCCCTCGCGCGTTTAATACACGCACGCGGGTGTATCTCATATCTCATAGCTATCCCCGCGGTCGCTATTAACTGTGCAGTTTTAAATTAAAATGGTTGAAAACAAACGAAAATTGTAAAGGGCGACCTTACTACTGTACGGCTTGCAAATTAGAGCTTTACGAGCAAAAAAGATCGCGCGTGACTTCTTGCGCGTGTTGTGCCGTGAAAAGGGATGTGCATCTACAAGAATCGCTTTTTACGGTTTTCCGCACGCGTGTATTTCACACAACCACGTTTCAACTAACATTCCACGCAAGCCCGGAGGAATGAAGTCGTTCGCACCCTTCTGGCCATCCTGTCGCCATGACGAGAGATTTGTAGAGCCGACGCGGAAAATATTCTCGTCTTACCGGGGATGGGAAGGGGCGGGAGAGAGACGTCAGCGACGAAAAATATAGAACATCATTTCGGTATACAAATTGCCGCGTGCCTCGAAAAATAACTCTTTCAATACATGGTGAACTCTTTCGCAAGATTTACATTTTTTCCGAGAGAAAGATGATTGACATCTGTTTACACAGATATACATTGTTCCTTTATAAATCTGATACATATTAATGGCTATTATTTAGATTTTATTTTTTAAAAAACCGTTTAATGTTCTGAAAAGAGAAAAAAAATATTCAAAAAATATTTTAAGAGAAAACATTTATATATAATTATTATGGGGCTTCTTGCATATTTAATATTAAACAATTAAATATTAAATGGAAAAAATTCTTAGAATAAGATTTGCATGTGTCATTGTTGACTTCGAACATACTTAAATTGGACACGCGCGTCTAGTGCATGACGAGTCGCAATACGACCATTCTGGTGGAAACAGACACCTGCTAATATCCATTAAAACATTTTCTCCGGTGCATTTTTGATGGCGTGAACGGAGGCTCAATCGGACGGAAGGGCGGGGATGCGATTGTCGTTGTTTTGATGCACTTTCGCTCGGTTAGTCTTGTTCCATGTAGTCAACTCGTAATGAGATTAAGCTTCGCACGCTTTCTGCAATTAACTCCGAGAGCAAATTGCGAGGAATTGATTCTTTCGATTGCGGGGAACGGAATTTTCCTAAAGATTACTCAAATCGAGAGACTAATTAAATTTGACATAATTTGATACATCGAAATTATAACAGCTTTACTACTTTGGTTGGCACCTTCGGTTTTTTTTGTCTTTTTTTCTTTTTGTGCAATTGCCTAATAATAAAAAATTACGTTTTGTGAACTCACTATTTATTTGAAGTATAAAGTTAATTTCGATTTCTTCACAACATTGTGTTTCAATGATAAATAAACTGTGTTTTCGACCACCAAAACGAAAATATTTCTATAATTACGAATATTTATTAATACAAATTCTTGCAAATTATTATATTCCAAAACTTGCCGCGTGACATGTTTTTTTAGCTCTATATTTTACATTTATATATTTTATACATATCTATTCTATAAAGATAATGCAGACAGCAAATATATATATATAAATAGTCCAATGCCAGTTTTTCCGTTTACGACTTGCATGCCTTTAATATTTTATACGGTAATAAAAATCTTGATAAATAATTACGAGTTTTTGCAACGACATTCATTGTACAGATAGCAATTCCTCAATCGTCAACATGTTGAACCTATTTTTCCAACATGTGCTTAAATTAAACACTTTGCAACAATTTTTCACAATAATATAAATTACGAGAATCGATGAGAATAATATTTTATTCATTGTTCATTTAAGTCTTAAACATAGACATTCGAGATTTATCAGAAATATATTCTAATTGTTTAAAAACAAAGGGTACCAACACTTTCAGGTTTGCGACATATATCCCGTGTCGCGATTAGACGCGGACGATTTTTATAGATGCAGTGTATTGAGTCGGCCAAGCGTTTTCGCGGCGGACATCTGCTTCCTCGTCGTCGAACATCCAATTACGGGATCGGGATTTAATCTACTGGAAAGCCCGGGACGCGTTAAGGCGAAAGCAAAATCGGTTTAGCCACGGTATGCACAGGTGGTGACGTTTGACACGGCGCGATACGCCCGTACGAGTCTTCACGCGGCGCGTGCGATTATCCTCCTTATAATCGGCGAAATTGATTGATCGGAGGATTCCGCGTATCATAATAGATTGGTGATTCAGTTGGTGTGTAAAGATGATCCCTTGTGCTTTCCAACCGCCATCAGCCCTTTGATCGGCATAGAATGTCTTCCCGACTATATACAATAGGTACTACTCTTTGGTAAAATTAAGACCGTAAACGCTGTTTTCGTTAGCGATGTTTAAAAGATTTAGAGACAAAGACAAGAAGAATATATAAACTAAATTTATATGCAACTTATATAATTTATTTTAAATATAAAATTTCTCTTTTATAATATCATAACTTTTTTTCGTTATATTTCTTGACAAACAAACGGTAATTAATTATTGTATTGCGTGATTCGTAGTATGTATCCTACGAAATCGCGTATATTTCTATTCAAATCAGCATTCGGTGATTTCTTTCGAAGCTCGTAATCGCGAGACACTTGCTTGCCCGTCAGAATTAATTTGAAGCGCAATAATGAAACAATGCGTTAGCAATAATGAGGAAGACGATGCCGACGATGGCTCTAATTTAACGCCACGTTGGCGCGATGCAATGCATAGGTGCGTGCATGTATCTCTCGTGCATCCCGCGGAATTGATCGACTAGATGATCCTTCTAACAGCGATGCATCGTGATATTACGTCAGCTATTGTGCGGCGAATGCACCGTTAATGCGCTCACGCGGGAGCGCCTGCTCTCTCCGTCCAGGAGAGAGACGCAGTAAAGATTCTCGTAAAACAGCGGACACGTCTGCGAGCTCGTTCGTCGAACTCTTATCCAGAAAAAGTGAAAAGGAAATTAACATGTCGAAATGTATAATTTTAACGTACAGTTCTCTTAAGATGTTATATGCGTTATACATCAAATATATATATATGCGCGTCGTTGATATAAATGCAGCGCAGGTCTTATTGGATGTTGAAATTAAAGCGTTTGTCGCATTCCAGCCATGAAACACAAGGCAGCTACTTTTTCCTGTGTGTTATTCGACCGCCACCATTAACCGCGCCCGTAAAAATCGGAAATTTATCTCGTCGCGTAAGCTTTATCGAGCGCTTAGTTTGCCTTCGCGTAAAGTACATAAAATGCGTTAAGAAATATCGAAATAAATCCCTTCGGAAAGAAAACGCGCCATTTCCTTTTTACTTTAAAACACTATTCTACGATTCTATACAAAGATCTACTCGCACATAAATTGTGCGTATCGCGTTTTTAAATAAAGAATATCTTCATGTATAATATATTATAACGCTTCTAAAAAAGACAGAATTTCGAGATTGAAGAAACACTAAATTAAAATACTTTTTTCACGACTATATTTTTTAGAATTTGCGAAGAAATATTTTTTCGAAATATTTCTAAAGTTTGAAAGAAAATTTATTTCTCTTTCTCTCTCCCCTTCTTTTTAAAAAAATCAGACATTTATTTGCAATGCTACATGACAGGCTTTCACCTAGTCTAGTCACTCGTGATTGCAGCATTTAGAAACGTTGTAGCTTGTAGCACTGTCGGCGGTTAGGCTCGCTGCAAATTTACACGGCTATGAGAGGGATTAGACGGCTGCTAATTAGACTGCACTGTTTGTCGCGCATCGCCGAGTGCGTTTCCATGCGCCGACGAAACTAAATAGAGGATCAGTCCAAACAAGAAAAGCAAGAAGATTTCAAAGGAAGGGAAATCTCGTCAGGCAACGCAATGTTGCGGTTGTCCTACAAAGTTCCGTCCAGGAGAGAGACGCAGTAAAGATTCTCGTAAAACAGCGGACACGTCTGCGAGCTCGTTCGTCGAACTCTTATCCAGAAAAAGTGAAAAGGAAATTAACATGTCGAAATGTATAATTTTAACGTACAGTTCTCTTAAGATGTTATATGCGTTATACATCAAATATATATATATGCGCGTCGTTGATATAAATGCAGCGCAGGTCTTATTGGATGTTGAAATTAAAGCGTTTGTCGCATTCCAGCCATGAAACACAAGGCAGCTACTTTTTCCTGTGTGTTATTCGACCGCCACCATTAACCGCGCCCGTAAAAATCGGAAATTTATCTCGTCGCGTAAGCTTTATCGAGCGCTTAGTTTGCCTTCGCGTAAAGTACATAAAATGCGTTAAGAAATATCGAAATAAATCCCTTCGGAAAGAAAACGCGCCATTTCCTTTTTACTTTAAAACACTATTCTACGATTCTATACAAAGATCTACTCGCACATAAATTGTGCGTATCGCGTTTTTAAATAAAGAATATCTTCATGTATAATATATTATAACGCTTCTAAAAAAGACAGAATTTCGAGATTGAAGAAACACTAAATTAAAATACTTTTTTCACGACTATATTTTTTAGAATTTGCGAAGAAATATTTTTTCGAAATATTTCTAAAGTTTGAAAGAAAATTTATTTCTCTTTCTCTCTCCCCTTCTTTTTAAAAAAATCAGACATTTATTTGCAATGCTACATGACAGGCTTTCACCTAGTCTAGTCACTCGTGATTGCAGCATTTAGAAACGTTGTAGCTTGTAGCACTGTCGGCGGTTAGGCTCGCTGCAAATTTACACGGCTATGAGAGGGATTAGACGGCTGCTAATTAGACTGCACTGTTTGTCGCGCATCGCCGAGTGCGTTTCCATGCGCCGACGAAACTAAATAGAGGATCAGTCCAAACAAGAAAAGCAAGAAGATTTCAAAGGAAGGGAAATCTCGTCAGGCAACGCAATGTTGCGGTTGTCCTACAAAGTAAAAAAATGATTCTATCTGTGTATGTGTGTGTATTGTATTTAGAAAAATTCTCTAGTCGAATAGAATAAATATCGTAAAGAGACAATCAGTTTGTACATTATTTCTGAATTAGAGAAAATTTTATATTGAAATTTTATATAAAATTTATAAATTTTACATTGAAATAAAGCGAGATTTATTAAAGCTATTTCAGCTATTTCAGTGATCTCTCGTGAAGAATCTTCGAATTCTTAATTTGAGGGAGCATTGTTTAATAAATGGAATAATCTCTCTCTGCGCTTTGAAACACAGGATAAACGAAATTTCACGCGAACAAATTTTATTCAAGAATTCTGCTATGTCAATATAACATTACGCGCTTTTTTAAAAATTTAGATGTGAACAGGCATAGTTTTTACTTGCTCTAACCTAATTAATTCGAGGTCCGCCCGGGAAGAGAAGGTTCGGCATTGCACAAAGAGACACAAACGGCCGATTGGCAACAGTCGGACAGGAAATTAAGAACGCGATCAAGAAACGCTCTTTCATTGTTTCTTTTTCTTTTCTCTCGACGAAGCGCGACGAACGTCGGATAAAGTCTCACGAAGCTTGTCTAGCTATTAACTTCTTTCCGTGTCTTACCGCCCTTTTCCCCATCATTTTCCTCGGTTTAATGATTTTCAAAGGAGCAAAGGAACAAGATGAAATAAAACAGGTAATAGGCAAATTATTGTTTTTATCGTGCGACGTGATAAAATGTGATTCAAAAAAATTTAAGAATGCGTAAGAATTTTTGTGTATTTCATTACCAAAAAAAGAGAGTACCGCGCCCTTTAAAAACAAATATTGAACCTCTTTCTCTAACATTTTGCTTATATATGTATATACATAATTATACATCCTCAATGCATAATAAAATTGATATTGATGGAAGAATTAAATTATATTAATAGAGGATGTCGAGGGATGTCATCGTGCTGGTGCAGTTAATTTTTCCATATTTAATCGTTCTTCTTGAATTAATCTCGTGTCTCCATCATCGAGTGACGTTAATAGTGAATACTCGGTACAAATAATAGCATCCGGGAGTGGCAGTGAAAGGAAATCGATACGTCCTGTAAAGATGTCGCTCATATTACTCATCTACCGCACACGTAACTCTAAATGTTGGTAGATGGTTAATATGGTAACATTATGTCTCATTAAATAATGTGTAAGAAATGGCGAGTCTATGTCACGCAAGAAAAGTCTTATATATACCAGAATGAATCTTAAGATTAATAACTATCAATTATGTATATATATCTGATACTTGTACAAGATTCATTACGACGAATTCTTTATGCTTTCTAGGTCTGCGAGATCTTTAATTCATTGAGTTTAAATCATACTGACGAAAGGATATCTTTTATGAAAGCTTCAACATTTTGAAGTTGATTAGAACTAAAAGAGAAAGATTGACAGTTTTGAATGATGATCCTCGAATTTTTATATGTTGCAAGTATTAGTGATCCGAAGGAAGGGCGCGATTGTGAAGACACCTTATATGTCATAGTGCATATGTTCCGCCTACATATAAGCCATAGTATAAGTATAGAAGTTCGAGCGCTAATCATGTTGTCGAGCAGGTTTTAAGTTTCTCCTCTCTCTTCGCTTGTTCACCGATATTCTCTTTTCTTTTTTTTATAGTAAAAAATAACTTCTCTGCTATTAACAGAATATATACATAAATTTTTGGAAATCTTTCTATAATCAAAATAAAAGAGAAGAATATATCCACATGAAAAACGCGCGATTTATCTGCTACTAAAGGAAAAAATAAAATATTGGAACAGAATTAAAAATCTATTTAGATTCTACTTGCGTGGTCATTGTTATATTTTTGTTATTATTTGGTTGAGAGACTTGTATTTGTTTATCGGTTAAAATATCTCTTTAAAATAGATTTATTTTATATTTGTATACATCTTGATTGCAACAGTTAAAAAAGAAAGAGAAAGGTTCTTTTTCATATATAACACACAGCAAGGTAGAAGAACGAGAAAGAAGTATAAGATTTAACATATCACACGTACACGCCTCTCGCTTTCGAATCAGCCGATGAAATGGCTGTCGTCGATATTATTAACGGCATATAACAGTGAAATCGATAGAGTTCTTTTTCCGCGCTGCCCGCCTTAATGCGGCTCCGGGACTTGTCCCATACCTGCTTATCGCCGAGATACCACTAGGAAGGCTGCCGCTACCGTGCATTATGCTCTACGCACGTCGATTCCAGCCCGGTCGGTTATTTCACGGTGATCGGACACAGAATTCAGGCCTGCGTTCCGGCAGCTTCTTGCGGAGCTATTAAAGCGGAGAGCGCCGCAACTGTTCTGTCATTAACGATAACACGTATTATTTTAGTGCAAGTAAATGAGAGACGCGTGGTCGAATAGAATCCTTGTGCCGTTCTAATGCGTTTTTTTTGCGGCGATTAGAGTGATTTTTGCGAGAGAACGCGATAAGTTTGACGAAAGAACTACATATGTCAAAAATCCAATTGCTAACAGATTAATTATTCGTAGCGAATATCGGTCTCTGGCATATTTAATTGAAGATAAAATTTTCATTACATAAAACGGTATTTTTTATTTTATAAATTATGTTAGAGAGCTCTTCAAGAATTAACGATTTCGTAAAAATAAAAAAAGTAAAAATAAAGATGTAATTCTGAAAACTGAAAAAAAGCATCGTTATCGCTATTAAATCTTCTTCCATCGCATTTTACTCGGTTATTACTCGTCGTTAAAAAAAAATCTAGTTGACTTTCCACGATGGTAACATTTAATAGCACTTTGTTTTATTTTTCTTATTGTTAGTAATGACGCGGATTTCAGCAATATTGCAGAATCATGAATTTTACTTTATCGGATTTGTTGTCAATGGCACGTTAACAAGGACGACGCAGATTGCGGAACGAGTAATTCCGACTCATTAATTGCGATGCCACCAAGTCTAATTGGTCCAGTACAATCGGCACTTTTAATTCCTGCTTTTTCCAAGCGCATGAAAAGTTTAAACCTTTTTATTATAATTAGAATCTTTAAGACAGGCTCCATTCCATTTTACATTGTATTTGAATGCTCTGTTGACTTGGTGATTAATTCTCTCTCTGGAAAACCACATTAAATGAGAAAATAATTTATTTTCTGAAACACCTTTAATCTTTCATGTAACATTTTCACGCTATCATTATGTTTAACTAATTTCAAGTGCTAATAGCTTGCTATAATCGCTCCGTACAAAAAAACAATATTAATACGATACTCGTAGATGAGTTCCTGTAATTTGAAATTATCTGTACGTATTCCTTTGATATTAAATATCATAGGAAAATCCAGCGTTTAGCGGGATCGACCTGTCCGTACCGCAAAAAGCTTCACATTGCTGCAAAAAGTCCATTCACACCAGTGCGATTATTCAGCATCATGAGTTTCATCGCGTCGGCTAACTCCAGCTCGAGCGCGTTACAACAATAATTTCGCACTACGCCATTACTACGTTATAAATGCTAATTGTGCAGTGAGCGCGCGCGCATGATTCGCCTTTTTCATTGCCTCGCGACGTTTTTCATCCCGAGCTGAGCGACATTTACGCGTGCCGGAAGCGAGAGAAAAAAAGAGAGAAGAGACGAATAATATATCTGATCGGTTTACGACCAATGTGGCGCATTAATGTCTCGTAAAACGCGCACGTCATATTAAGGAGCTAATGTAATCGTCATCGTCATCTCCGCCACCGCCTTGGCGACCTTGAACTCTGAACTTATTATCGCGCGATTGTCGTGCGATAATCTTCGTCATTAAGGCGCTTTTTCAGTTTATCACAAGATGTTTCGCGCGCGGTTGTTTACGAGTTTATTAATTTTATGCCGCAGCTAATGACCCTTCGCTCGATGATTGCGACGACGAACGTTCGTTTCGCATGGGTGACGAAACTGTGCGGTCTTCTTTCTGCGTGCTTTCGGTCTCTTTACACTCTGATTTACCTACTATGAGAAATGTCGCTGTAAATATCACGTTTTCAAATTATTATTAGATTTAATAGCCACGAAAGTTTTTGAGTATCTTTGCTGCAAAAAAGGAAGCATATAATGCGAGAGGAACATCGATGACAAACAATTGAAAAAGAAAAAACAATTGAAATATCAATTTTCTATGTCGATTATTCTCTGTAATTAGTACATCGCAAGCGCTCTATGATATATTTTCATTCTATATATAGGGCTATTAACTCTTAACGATACGTTCTATCATTCGTCTAGTCATAGCAGCTGCTCGCAACGGGCGATACCACCCTTTTCACCATTTGAAACCTTTCAAATTGTTGATGGTCCAGCGCTACCTGCTAATGTTTTTATCAGGTGAAGGGAATTAATTAAATTGGCAAAATATTTTATCTGCACACATCTGAATTCCATTGCCATATGGAAATCAACAATTTTTATAGCTATGACTATGTATCATGTTGCATAATAACATAAAACGCAAAAATTAAATTAAATTTTTCTTACGGTTAGATTACTTTAATATTTTATTTTAGATTTATATATTTTATATTTTTAATATTTTTTGATTTGTATCGTTTTTATTTTATTTTTATTTAATTCGACTCTATATACAAAAAGTGAATAAATGTTTATTTTTGTGATAGATTATACTTCATTTAGAGGCAGATACTTTCTTTAAACATTTTATACGGTAAAAAAATGTGTGCGAAAATATTTTTCACCATGTGAACTATGTTCAAACCTTTTTAACTAATTTTTTTTATATTGTGCATAATCTTAAGAAGCTTTGAAAAATTACATCGTTCTTTAAAGTCGGTGTTGCAACTCTATAATAATTCACAAAAGTTGTACAGATCTAAAATTGAAAAACCGTTGGAAAGTGTGTTTATATTCTAGAGAGTTAACGTAACATAAAATCTTGAATTAAGTGCAAATGTGTGTGTGTTCGCGGATTGACGGCTAAGCGCGCAAATGCACGCCCGAGTTGTTGAAATCGCGACAGCTCGAAAGCCGCCTGTTATTTCAGCGTGTACGAACCCGCCTTCTCTCTCTCTCTCTCTTTCAATCTCACTCTCTCTTTTTCTTCCTCTCTCTCTCGCTCCGTCAACAGATTGCGGACTTAATCGGCCGTGAAAAGAGCAAATCGTTTCGCGCGATTATCTGGGCACATTGTCTCCTTTCCTCCGCGTCTCGACCCTCGGCGGGAAATGCGAAGTCCTTCGACGAGGGACGAGATATTAGCACAGAGAGGTGTAACCGATTCGTAATGCTCGCAGGATTCACGATGTGAGTTTAGGGAAGAGACCGGAGAGTCCGATGTGGAGAAGGAAGAAAGGAGGAGCAAGCGCGCGAGGGAGGGTGACATTTAATTATCCTCCGAGAATTCAGCAATTTTCCGTTTTGTCGCGTACGTACTGCTAGTCATTTCACCGGATTCCTAGACCGTGTTATTTTTGGCCGGCAAACTTTTCCATCGTTTTTATAAAAATATCGCGTACGTTTACGATTTCAACATACAATAAGAATCTTTTTCTAGAAAATTTTAAAATTTTAGTTACTTGTTTTTAGAAGTTTTTTAATAATCGAAGTTTATATACGAAATAAAATTCTTTTTAAACTTTTCTCGCAACGCTCTAATCTTATGGATACAGTAGTATACTAATTAATTTGGTAAACATTTTTTCATTCTTACAATAGGGAGAAATTGTTCAAATTTTTTTTCCTTTTGTTATATAAACGAAAATTATTTCTAGCGTAAAAGATAAGAGCGCGTGCGCCATACAATGATCGTGTGTCGACGCGTTTACACGCGAAGACGCATGTACGCCGTTTAATTATTCCCCGGGAATCCGGCAATTTTCCGTTTTATCGCTCTCCCACTTTTCACAGCCCCTGGCACAGAAGAGGGTTCTTCACCCTAGGCTCTCGTACCGTATGGTATGGCGGCCATAGCTCGAAGGTTGATCCGCATCGCTCTCGTCGTAACATACAAGTGCCTATTTCTTCGCCTACCTCCGCTCGTAGGAACATCGATATCGACATCGTCATTCACCGTAAAAAAAAAAAAAAATACCTTCCTATCGGAGGTGACAAAAGCGTTGCCGCGTAAAATAAATGGTCCGGTTTATGAGACATTGTTGAAGTCTTGGCTAATCAAGTTTCAGCGACGTCGATAGACTTTCCTATGATATTGCCGCGATAAAATCGACGTATGAAATCGCTGTTCCCAGCACCAATTTTCTTTTACGAATTTTCATGAATATATAATACTGTCCTGTAAAAATCGTCGTCATGTACAAAACAATTAATGACTAAATTGTAAAGAGAAATTTCTTGATATATCTTCATGGAATTTTACTCGTGCAATGAAGTTAAACGAAAGATGATCAGAAATCTTCGGGACTAGTTTAGAAAATCGTCTCGACGGCCTATAACTTTACATACAGAATAGTTAATATCACGATTTTCTTCCTTTGGAACATCACATTATCAAACAACGACGAGATATCATCCTTCTGAATGTCTTGATTATTTACAATCGTGAGATGTCTCTTCTTGTAGATATATAGCTTTATTAATCTTAAACTCGACGACATTAAAGAGACTTTTATTACTGCGCATTTCGAAGTTTCATTAAAAAATTTCGATGTAGAAATCTCAATCCTCGTACGATACTGTTGTAAGTTTTTTTGAATGAACAATTTTTCCCAAAATTTTCTTTTAAATGTAAAATTCTATCATTTGTTCGAAATTCGAAGTTCGCATAATATTTGTTGCGTGATGTTGCGTAAATTATCGTAATATGAATCTTTGTTAGTAGACCATATAAAACTGATAAAATTGACACGCGCTCTCTCGTAATCATCTTACAAAGGAGACACACACACACAATGTTATACATGATTTGAAGTTATCGGAACCAAAGCGCCGGCCCTGCATTCGCGTACATCACCGTCCCAAGTTTCGCATCCATATAGTTTCGCGTTCCTGCCCAATGACTGCGGTGTATTCGCCCCATCCCTTGTCGTCGCCCTCGTAATACGAGGCAGGCGGAGCGAGCGGCACTCTCTCTCTCTTTCTCACCCCCGAGGTGATCAACCATTTGTCACCAGGCCGCTGGATTTCCCATTTTCCGCCCGATTTCCCGGCAACGACAGTGATATCCCCCTCTAAACACAGCCCTCTCCCACCGTCCGCCTCGCCCTTCCGCATCGGTGCAAGGCGGAAGAACGAGGATGGTGGTACTGGCATCAGCGACGCCGAATCGAGGTGTCGCCGGCGCGAGAAAAGAGTACCAGGGCTGTACTCGCGAAATACAGCAATTCCAATATCGTCGGAAAATATAGAATTTGAGCGAATATATCAGCTGTTTCTAAAAAACATGAAGAATTCTAGAATAATATCAAAATTAAATTTTTTATCTGCGAAAGAGTTTGAGCGATAAGTTTATGGCGTTAAATATTTCGCGCGATGAATTCCTCTTCAATATCTTTTTTTGCAATTTAATTTGGCAAAATCCTTTAATTTATAATATCGGATTGTGTGGTATTGTTGGTGCCTTGATATTGAAATGACGAAAGAGAACAGCCCTCAATCGATCTTCAACAATCATCAACGCGCACGGTGGTAAACACAATCACCGTTATCCGTTATTCTGAAGACACCCACATCGACAACGTTGTCACGTGGTGGGAGAATCCCCGTCAACGTTTGCAGACGATGCTATTGGGGAAAAGCTCATTTTCGCTGTTAGCACCGGCGTGCCTGGACGCTCGTTTGTTTTCCGCGCCAACGCTATTGTCATCGTCACCAGGCAGAAAATCGATATCGGGACTTTAAACGCCTTTCGTCTATCGACGAATAAAGAGGGTGTGTAGAGAGAGTGGAGAGCTTTTTATCAATGTGACGAGGAAGAGAAAATCTGAATTTTAACGAATATAAATGTGGTAGTATATATGATTAAATTTGATCAGATCACACACACACACATCCGCGTATATTTTTATATCGTACATTACATTTTATTAACTTTTATAAATTTTTATATTTAGCTGTATCAAATATGGTATAAAACATTCAAATCTAATTCAAATCTAAACAATCGGACGTATTGATTAATACTTACTTCGATATTATAGTACAATATATTTATTTCGATAGATTTATATTTATTTTGGCAAAAAGAGCATAATGGCCAAATCCCGCTGCGTGCAAAATTGTCTCACATTCCCCGATTTTATTAAGTCGAACATCTAATGGTGCGGCTATTATCTCGTATGATAATATAATATTCCGGAAGAGACTCTCTCTGATAACGATCATGACGCGCTATTCGTGTAATGAGGATCGCGTGTACCCTTTGCGGAGGTTAGATACTCGAATGTCGGCAATATTTTCCTTGCATAACACCCTCTTCCCCTGGTGTTGTCTCTCCCTCCTCCCCCTCTCCCCCTCTCCTCTCTCGATTTCTCTCTCTAACTCTCTCTCTCTCTGTCTCTTTTTCTCTCTGCGGTAATATCTTGAAACATCCGCTCTTTAAGGGTGAAACGCGATATCCCGCCGCTCGTTCGATACCTCGTTATTATAATGTGGCTAACACACTCGTTAACCTTTACAGGGGAAGTCTAGTTCGCGCTGGTAACAGTATCCAACTCCGAGTTAACAGACGTTTTCGCCACTGTTCATATTTCCAATCCATACGAATCGCATTACAGAACTGATGCATATATCTACATATAGTATCGTCTTTAGAATATGTTCTATTTTTGCATATATTGTTAGCATTTTATTGTTATTCAAATTTTTAAGTAACGTCAGTCGTATTCGCATACTCAAAAAAAAAAAAGAAACATGTAATATGTTTTTACTTGTTACATGACTTATTCAAATAATTATTTATACTTTATATATACGTATATATGTGTTATTGTATGTATTATTATCATTATTATTATTATCTTATAAAATAATTATTATTATCTTATAAAATAATTTATCTCTTAAAACGATAAATTGTAAATTATATTTCTGTTAACGCAATGTTTCTTTACAAGAAACTTAAGCGTACATGAAGGCATTTAAATATGTACATCGTAAAATAAATTTTCAGTTAAAATTCCACATAATATGAATATTAGCTTAATAGATATTCAAATGTAAGCCATTTTAATTGCAGAGACTTGACACTTTCTCGGCTTCCATAAATATAACCCATAAATCATGTCAAATTATGAATTGAATTTTGTACGACGTCGCTCCTTAAGACGCGTCACACTAAACTGCAACATCATAAATCGTTTCTTTTGCCGGCTATATCGTCAGCCGCGCGATGATGAAGCTACCAAAGCTAGAGTAAGCGAAGGTAGCATACGTGTGTAACTGCGGTTGCATAAGACGTATGTCTTTCGAATTATGCATTATTTATCTCAGCATCGCGTTGTCTCCCAAGTAAGAATAAACAGATAAAACATGATAATCGTTATGTCCAATATGCAATAAAAATATCATAAGTTCTTCAAGTAGAAATAGGTGAGCGAAAAATAGAAACTTCCTATGTCTGTTTATAAAGACATTTGCCTTTTAAGATGTACGGTGAACACATTGAAAGAATCGATACGATTAAACCGCAAAAAGTTTTGAGAAAATTTTAATTTTTCACTGACTCTCTTTCTCTCTCTCTCTCTTTCTGTCCAAAGATTCAAAAAAAAAAATTTTAAAGTTTCCTCTATTCCCAAGATATACGATTTGACGATCGTACATATTTTACTAAACTATGATATAAGAGATACTTGCACAGTTGCATAAAACGTATAACTTTATGGACATACATTACATTACATTTGCACACACACATATGTACGTACAATCATCTTATATTTATTTCACTCGTCTCACTTCAAGTGACGTCGTTCGACGGAATTGAACACACCGTAGTAAGTGGACTAGTTAACATAAGCGCGATACATAGTCGTAAGATGTAAAGACAATGTTATAGTCGTAAGAAAGTGTGAATTTTTCCCGTAGCTGATACGTACACGGCGTGCTCTTTTCTATAGTTTATCGTACGTTACGGTAATGTTATACGGATAAATAATGTTACATCTATTTTTTTATAATAAAATTACAAGTAAACAACAAGAAGAATTCTTTCAAGATATTTCTTTATTCGGATGCAAATGACTTTTCTTTACGTTTGTGCGCTTACAACGAAATGTCACATTAAGAAGAAATCATCTAGCTACTTGTAATATCCAAAGAAAGGAATAAAATAATTTTGTCTATTTTTGAAATAATTCTATGAGATTATTCATATATTTCATTATATGAACATTTGGCTATTTTTCTCATTTAAATATTTAGTATTATACTTCTGTCATTGGAGACTTGTCAAAGTATCAAACTATGAACATTAACTCTTTCGCCTTATTATTAATAATTTAGCGCTTCTAACACAGTTTGTGAGCTGGTGTATAGATATTGCCCGCACCTTATCATTGTCCTTAGCTTTGATATATAATTACAAATTCTTATACTCACATCTTCATTATTTAACGACACGCTACATTGTTCTATGACGCTTTTGTGTGCATCACAATCTTATATAATACAAACGGATATAATACAAACAGTAGCGAATAATCGTAAGAAAGCGTAGGAATAAATCGATCTTACAGTCATTAGCACATTGGACATGATAGGCTTGCTCGATACGCGGCCGTCCATGTTTGCGCTAGATTAATGTCTCGTGAACATGAACAGCGAACATTTCACATTCTTTAATTAGACAAGTCAGGAAGTTCGCCGCAAGTCGCACTAGACGAACCGAGTGCGTTAATCTCGGGATCTTCCGTTGGTTTTTACCGTGAATTAAATAAAGGAACGCGATGAATAAACGAAGTCGACACGATCCAATTTTGAGATGGAATTTAATTCGCTCTCATTTATTACAGTTTTCAATTACGTGCGCGTGCCAAAAATGCGTTTTATTTGATATATCAAGTTAAAAAATAATTATCAAATTGTTTTTTCCGACAAATGACGGCACATTTTATAACTAGCAAAGCAAAAATAAATAATTCACGAAACAAGTAGTATTATCTCATCGCTTCGAATACTGGATATTAATAGAACCGTATTAGATAAATCGATATAGAAAAAATATTATAAACATTATTGATGCACTGATTCAAAAATTGAGTTTCAATTATTGCTCTCGCAGCGAAATGCAATGTATCGATATGTACAACTATAAATTCACACATGGAAGCACAAAATAAATTCTTATAGCTCGTAAAACGCTTTCGCGTGATGGTATGCGTAATTCGCGCTAAGCTATATAACTAATAATGTTAACAGCACATGTGTTGTCCGAGGTTTAAGGTCACTCGTAATATTAGTCATTATAAAATGCTTGCGGATAATATCAAACGGGATGATCCTCTCTCACGAACGAACATCTGCTGTCGAGACAACGCGCAGGCCGAGTGACGTTAAGTGATTCTTGTTTTTTTTTTCAGAATCACAGGGGATGCACCAGCATAATTAACATCTATCAATTACAAATTGCCAGATTGCACAGTGCTGCGCTACGTTGTCGAGAGTCCTTTCCGGTACTAATGCTTCGTTTATAGCCAGTCTTTAAAAGCTACCGCGTACCGCGCAGTCTCCTTCCCACTCGGAAAAATGCAATATTATCGAAGCAAAATTATGTTTCAATGTCCGAGCGAATCTGGCTGTTTTTATTATAAATATTATATTATAATATTATATTGCCAGTCTTTCCGCGTACCGCGCAGTCTCCTTCCCACTCGGAAAAATGCAATATTATCGAAGCAAAATTATGTTTCAATGTCCGAGCGAACGAGCGAATTTTTATTATAAATATTATATTATAATATTATATTTATATTATATTTAATTATAATATTTTAATATTTT
>NW_021851042.1:849879-854066 GCF_003651465.1 Formica exsecta
ATTTTAATAATACATAAATACTTTTAAGCAAAACAAAAGATTATTCCTATGATTCGTAATTTTCTATCATTGAATGATCGCGCAAAAGTTGATTTCGAATTGCAATTTTTTAAATTATTTCTGTATCGCGATGTCGCGTATAATAATATCGTAGATATCGTGCGGATAAGAGAAGAAGAGGCACGAAGACAGGACGGAGAGATGAGGAGATGAATGAGAAACGCGAAGAGGAGAAGAAAGAAAAAAACGAAAAAGAGTTGCCAATGAAACGAAAAGAGAAACGGAGCCGCGAAATAGAGCCATAAAGGCTTTACTGCTCGCGTCAGACCGCGCGTCTCGCGAGAGGCTCATTGTTTCGGATTCGAGACTTCCGTTCGGTCTGGGCAGATCCCCACCTATTAACCGAGAAGATACACGCGAGTGAAGCGATGGATGCACACACGGGATATTGCCGCGCATTCATAAACGGCTGTCGAGCCTTGAATGGCGATGTGCTTCGGAGAAATTTGTGAGCTATTTGAAAAGAAATTTTTGTCTCTATTATGTATATATGTGTGTGAGATAAATAGTAGACAAAGGCATCGCTGGCGTAAATTAGTCTGTTCAATTCACGTCTCTTTTTTTTTCAATGTATTATCATTATAAAATAATATATATATCGTAAATTTTAAATTTATATAGAATATATAAATATAAGAAATATGAATACATATATTTGATATAAAATTTTCAAAATTTTATATTTACGTTTCCAAAATAAACAATCGATATATTTATAAAGTTTTATATTCGAGAAATATTTTGTTTTTCGAGAGAGAATTAGCTATTATTATTAGAAGAAATGTTTTATCTTTTAAGAATAGTAAATGAGATGGAATCTTTTTGAGAACTCTTAAAAACTGAAATTAATTCGCCGCTATATTTTGAAAACTTTACGCAGAGCAGAAGGAGGTCGATCTCGTGTCGCGCTTCGCCCGTTTTCATATGCAAATCAGTTCGAGGTAGCCATCTTTACGCTCGATAGCATCGGGCCTCCGCGCGAAGCTTTATTACGTCGCTAATTAGTTGGGGCGCGGACGGAAGGTGCTAAGTGAAACAAAAGGTCCGAGTTGAATCGCAAAGGTCACTTTGGATACAGAAGAAACGGCCGATTTTTCTTTCCGCACGTTTCATATCGCCTACCGTCATCTGTGACGACTTCCTGTTCTGACTTTCGGTTAGAAATTCGAGACGAATTTTGCACCTGATAATGAAACCTATTCACACTAGATAACGCATCGATAGTATTTGTTTAATTCGTAAAGTCCAAGGCAATGTGTATCGTGAAAGTAGAATTCAGAAAACTTGAATCTTATCATCAATCAATTATTTTTCGATATTCTAAACTTTTGTAATAGCGTATCTCTCTCATTCTTGAACAAATTTTTATTCTTGAATAGACACAAGAAAAATAAAATAATTATATTTTTATATATAATTAATTCTTATAATTGTTTTATATATAGCAATTAAATTTTTTAGTTTTTATTTAATTGTGATATTTAATTTTCATTCATATTGTGTATATGTGTGACAATATAGATATCACATATAGATTTATATAAAAGTCAATTATTTACATTGAAACATCTTTTATATGCAAAGATATTTAAAAAATTATTGAATTGATTACATATATAATTATATTGCAGGCACTCGATTCTTGCAGAGAAAATTTCTCTGGCCTGGAAGTACGGCCCTGACCTTTTTGTGTCATTGTATGTGATGATGTTTGTAAAACCCGTTATTTATTCCGCAAAATGATCTTCTCTAAGTCAAGTTGTTCGTAACTTCAGCTACCTATAATTTATACAACGTTGACAACTGAGTAAGTATGACATCATACTTATTCTAGTTGTGATTTACTTGAATTTCAATGAAACCATGCATAAAAACTTGCATAACACATTCACACGGGGATAGTTAGAGGCGAAGACAGTATACTTGATAACAAAAAAAAAAGATAATTAATAATTATTGATTAATGTATAATAATTATGAAAATAATTTTGATACATTATATAAATTATAGGTAGCTGAAATTGCGAACAATTTGTCTTAGAAAAGATCATTTTGCCGAATAAATAACGGGATTTAAAAACATTTTCATACAATGACACATTGTGTGTCGTACACAAATTGATATTCGCAATCGACCGAGATCAAATGACGAAGTATAATAACAGACGACTCTTTCCGTCCGTCTTTCTTTTTCTTTCCGCACTCAGTTTTTTATTCGCATATAGCCCTCTTTTTCTTTCCTTCTTTCTCTCGCCTCTTCCTCACCACTTTTCTCACCCGCTGCATCTTTGTGTCGGATTCTCGCCGATTGTGTCGGTGCGTCGGTGTGTCCAGTCGGCGAGATCCGACAAAAAGGACGCCGCTCCCGCGGGCATCTCTCACAATCAGACGGGACTGCCGAAAAATACGTGACACGCGAAAATCAATTTCAACGGCGGTTGGCTCCGACGGGGTTAGCCGTAAAAGCTATTGTATTGGTGCCCCGACGAGAGGGAGAAAGACGAACGCGTCCTTTCTTCTGCGCCGCGCGAGAGGAGGAACTCGAGAGGAGAGCCGCGCTTATATATGCAATTCTGTCGAGCGTGCGAATTTCCTGTGGCTGCGGATTGGGTGTTAAACGATGTTTTATGCGGCGATTTGCGGCTTTTCGGCAATGTGACCGGGTGGCGCGAGCGGTATTACATCCGCCAATGAACTCGCTCGTCGATTCTCAAATGAACGACGTAAACGTGCAAAGTCGAAAATTGATTTCTTTTAAATTATAAAAAAGTTTAAATGTTTTAATATCTTTTATCCATCTCACACAACTACGTCATTTTCGGAATGGTTGGAAAAGATCTTTGAATTCTGTACAACTTGTTTGCATGATCAGATGATGGAAAGATATATAATTCCATGATATTTTACATAGCATAAATTTTTTATGTAAAAACTTTTACAAGATCTTGGTCTTTTTATTTTATCGCATAAATATCTTCAAGAAGACACGCGAATATATAAAAATTAGAAATACTTGGATTATTTTAGATTTAATTAAGATATATTATCATCTCATTCGCACTGGCAAGTTCGAAGTCTCGAAAAGGAAACATTAGCAACAAATGTGTCAATAAAGACTAGGGAGATTTACGCGTAGGCGCACGTGCTTGTCCTCGTCCCCTGACGCGTACCGTTCCTCGAGCGTGTAATCTGCCTCGAATTTATTTCTATTTGGTCTCGAGGGTCAGCAATGATTTGCCCCCAGTAGTGAGAAATCCTTCTAACGTTTCACAAGGGAGTGATCTCGCTCATGTCTCATCAGAGAACAACCATTCATTATGAAATAAATCAACTATCGATAATTTTTAATAACAATTTTGTAACAAATTAACAATGTTATATACATATATATATATATACTATATAATGGAAAATATATATTAACGTTATTTATATATTAAAATTATGCGTGTAATTGTCATGTCAACAACTGTCATGTCAAATTATTTTTAAAAAACCAATACTCGAATGTTTAAAGAATCCATAGATGAAGTTTGTAAAAACTTTCAACCTGCATATCGTAAATATGAAAGCAAGGAGCGCAAAAGACACGACGTCTATAGCAGAAGGGTGGAAAGTTGGGGAGGAGGGTTGTGCCAAGGACGAGGAGAAGGGGTCGCGGGGATCCACGGACAAACTGAGACGGATCGGTCGCATAAATCTCCGGGCTCGGTCCAATATAAATCCAAAGGCAGCAACGTCGACGCCACCGGCGGACATAAATACGACTTAGCAGGCCGCGATCTCCAGCAGCTAATTGAGAATTATTTCCCCGCGATAGTAACTGCGAGATCCCGCCGTTCGTTCGCATCTCCCCGGCTAATTTTCCCGCGAGTTACGCGAGAAGAGAGGGAGAGGACGAAACCCAATTGAAACCGACGCTTCGATTGAATTCACGAGGTATTGCGCAGAATGCTTCGAACTGGAATGAAATGGTAATTTATATCGAAAGGAAAGCGATTTGAACGCGCAGCTAGTCGACGTTTTCCCGTTAGCCTATCTCTGTAGATGCTTCTCTGTATTTTTTTTATAGAGTATATATATATATATACATTTTTACGCATAGGGAGATCTTATAAATTTTATAT
>NW_021851042.1:854075-873004 GCF_003651465.1 Formica exsecta
ATATATGTTTTTGTGTTACATTATTAGAAGTGATTTTTGTTCCCTCCTCCCCTATCTCTTGTTATTTTTTAAATATCTATAATTAAATCATTAAATAAATAAATTTACAATTCGATCTCTCTAGATCTTGTTAGGATTCAGAAAATGGAAAATTTGATAGCTAGTTATAGCTATTGCACAATTACTTGAAAGTACAGCTTATTATATAGAATAATTATAACCAGTTAATCCTCGAATAAATAGTTAAGTTTCTTTTTTTAATATAATTTTTTATATAAATATAAGTACGTAACAAGCAAGAAAAATGACAGTGGCTTTCTTGCATCGCGAGATTTGATTTGTCTAAAAGAGATGGATATCTGGAAAATAACTCTTGTAAACTATATTTATGCACAGTTGTGTGTTAAAAATACATAGATTTATATAAACTTTATAAAAATGTTATTATATGCGCAGGAATAATTCACATTACATTTCACGGACGCAATTCTGGAACGCACAAGTCGCAGTTTTGAACGCGATGTAATTGGATTCTCTTCGTTCAGTTTGAAAGTAAAAGAAACAGGATCGAAAACGCAGCGCGACCGCTTTTATTCTACCATGTCTCGAGTGTCTCGAAAGAGCTACACACTTATTTTAAAACCGAATGGTCACTTAACGCAGCGGGGTGTTCGCTTCACAATCGGTAAAAAAAATCTGACGGCATCCGGAGTCAACTAGCCGGTGGGTGGAGAGGACTGATATTTTGTTTGTTCGGCAAACTGTCACAACAACTCGAGCCAAAGGAACCACCCCTCTGGCCATCGTCGTCTCGTTTTCTCGAGAGTTGGAAACTCAAGTATCACTGCAACTCGTGTCGCGGTACTCGAATGTGATTAATGTACGTATTTTGTCGGAGAAAAAGCGAGAGTTCTCCGGCCGGAAGCAGCCAATATTGCTAAAGACATCGATCTTCCCGTGCGAAGATCTTATTTTATAAACATTTTACTCATTTATCCGATAAATTTTTCACGTTAAAAAATATAGTGGAAACCAGAAAAAAATTTAAATAGCATTGATGCGCCTACAGGAACATCAAATTCAAAAGTCACTAAAATTATTTAAATTTTTCAAAACGCTATACAATTACGACAATATTTAAATTTAATAAGTTAAATTTCTGATAGACTACTTAAAAATTCCAGAGTTTCAAAATTCATTACAAAAAGTAAATTTCAGTGTGTCATTAAATTCGTTACAAAAAATAAAGATCTATGGTTCACAACAACCCAAGTAAGGAATAAATCGGTGTATAGTGTAGCTCAGATACTTTTCTCACTTGGCTTTCGGCGAAAAATTACCAACATTCGACGGCTCGTTCGTTTTCGGTGTGATTATTCGGTTCAATTTTTCTCGCGATCTCTTTCTCGGTACACGTACAATATTAACAACACAGAAACGAGCGGCACCGACCGGCGAGCTGTTTATGACGCGTATAGTCGGCGCACGGCCGACTTTGTAGCTTTTACGACGTATATAGATATTCCTCGCAGTAAGCACCTACCTAAGTTGTGCAGTAAACTCGGACGGGTAGTTAAAAACCCACTTCGACGGGACACGAAGCGCGAAACGCGTTGAAAACCATTGTCCTTGTCCAAGTCACGTTCGTCCTTGCAACTATCATGCGAAAACGAGGCAAATTCAACGATGTGCTTTTCGTTCGAAAAAGCGTTTTTTTTCGTGCTTTTTTTGTAAGAAATTCGATCTTTATCATTTTTTAATATAAAAAAAGAAACGAATTTAAATAGGATCTGAGAGTACATCATTACTGCTTACATTACTTATACTATAGAAACTCAAATTTGAGAAAATTAATCTCTTCTACCATTTATAATATTATTCCATTATATAAAATAAAGAATAAATAATCTAATTTCAATAAATTTTATTAGTAATGAAAGAATAGCAAGTATGTGTCATTCTATTTAAAACATTTATATATTTTATCATTATAAAAAGGTGTTATATATTTTGTTTATATATTTTGAGAAAGAAATACTAAACTTGAATCATTTTAAACATTATACAGAAAATGATTTCTACTAGCAATGTATATCTATAACATTAAAAACGTAACCGTCCGATCAAAACTTTCTGTGCAAAAGTTTGTAATGTTGACATTATATAAACACTCATTTAAACATTCAAATCAAGTTTCCTTTAAGCCTTTAAGCGGAAAAATTAGCGTACAATCTGCCGCGGCGCAAAGTCGCTTTACACGAGCTCTGTGTATTGCGTTAATCGCTTTTCAAAAGCACACACGCTTCTACGAACGATACTAATATTAGCGATGGTCGTTACAAACGTTACGCGTTCTGGATGTGTCGTAATTAAATGACGAGAATGACTTTTTCTTACATCAGCGCGTGCAATGACTGTATGGCGCGATACGTCGCACATTTTAAATGTATGCTTACTTTTCTCGAATGATATTATTAGACGTATATTCTCTCGACGTCGAAGTTGAGAAGTATTAGGACGTACCACAAAGTTGTCGCGACGATTGATGATGGCATACGAGGGACTAGTGCGCGATTACGCGACCAGATTAATGGATAAGTACATTGGCCAAGTCGTGTGCCAGGCCCAGGCCCGGGTGCATTTATCATTACGCAGATATCGATCGGCATTTCCATTCGATTTCGCGTATCAAATATTTTATCGAGAAGTACCATCATACTTGATATTACGTGAAGAATTTATAGTGTATCAATGGGATAAGTCGCGATATCGTTTAATCTGATGTCTGGATAGCTAGAGGTTTAGTTTTCATTTGATAAAGCGACATCATCGATTTGCGTTGAAAAATTATTCATTACCGCTCTTAAATATATTGCATCGGTAAATTAAACGGCAGAAAAATATATTGATTTATACATTACAATCTGTTTTTATTATCTGGTATAATTGTGTACGTGTATTAAATGATTTAATTTTAATTAATGTTAGTCAATTTGTATGGTTCTGGTTATTTTAAAAGATGTGAAAAGATCCCAATTATTATGATGTCTAATTATGCTCTTTACTCTTTATAAATACTTTAATTTATGTTTGCTTTTGTCGGCACAACGGAATGTTTATTCTTCTCGAAATTGGCGGAAATGCGTTATAAAGCAATTCTATCGAACTTATGGCAAATATGGATGATTATAAGTCCTTGAGAGTACTCGCCACTTTGAACCTGTCAATATCCATAGAGATGTGTCCTTGTACTCCGTGATGCTTGTATTATACATGAACCTTTAATTTTACGATGATTACCGTGAAATCCAGCTCTCCTTTTCTCTGAATTGGCTATCTTAATTCCGGGAACTGTGGCGAGTCCGCTTTTGCGACAAAGTGATCTTGAGTCACCAGAAACGAAGAATTTTATGAGTCTTTTTAAGAGAACGCATCGAAAAAAATGTCGGCAGCACCTTTGTCTAGATCTTTATCTAGATTTTTTTTTTGTCGGCGCTCAAGTGATTGGATTAAAGAAAATGTTACCGGCAACCGAGAGAGATCGATCAGTGTTTGTACACGTGTGCGCAGGAGACACTTCTTCCAATTATCGCTAGAAAATCCAATCTCTCGAAGGGTCACGTTTATTTTGACCGTCAACTCGCACTTTGGCAAACATGCCGGAACGGAAACGCTCGGCGTCCAATTCGGAAGCTTTCCGTCGAAAATCTTTTATTATCCTTTTATATATCTCATATGTTTAAGGGAAAATACGTTTTATTTATAAACATGAAATTATTTAATTATTAAAATTAAATAGATTTATATAGAAATGATTTTCTTCTTTGATTTTTTTTAATAAAAAAAAGTCCTACAGACTACGATTGTCGCATACACTCACGTTTCTTTATTCCTTTTATGGTGATATATCGTAATAATTCCGGCAGAAACTAGGACGATCGACGGCGAGTCAGCTCTTTAAAACGGCTGCGACGAAAGGACAGTTTGCCATCGAGCGCGTTCTTGGACCGTCCGTGTAAAAAATACATATTATCCCATAAGACGAGAGTAGACACGGATCTCGTACGCGTACGCGCGCCCATGACATGTGTTACGTGCGCGAGCGGGCGAGTGTGTTTTGCGTCGTGCATGCGTGTGGTGCACAGAGCCGGGGATACGTAATTTTAGGCCTACCTATATATATGTAATTTATTACGTGGCTCGGCGCGAGCATATGTCTCATTTGCATATAGCGTGATATAGAAAACGCGGCCCGCGACTTCCGACGGCGCGGGCAATATGCGAAAAATTTCAACAAAAGGGAGTCCGCCTGTATCATCGGAGAACTTGCGTTTCTCTCTGCGTTTTCTCCGCCTTTTCTCTTTCATCATCATCATCATCTTCTTCTTCTTCTTCTCCTTCTTCTTCGGGAGGAAGTAACGATCGTCAATACTGTGCTCGAAAGTTGCACAATTTACAAAAGCGCCCCAGTGCCCCATCATCGGTCCATAGCCGGTACAATAAACAGACATGTTTACTGCCAAGGCTCACGGAGACGACGGGTCTGAGATCAGCAATTTATGAAAACAAAAAAGAAATCTGTTTTTCTTCTTTTTTTTTTTTTTTTTCTAAATAATCTAACGATTTATTTTCTCAAACAGGATTTTTAGCGAAAAACGCAGAATCAACGGCTTAACCGGACAAATTTAGTCCTATAATTATAAAGCTTTTTTTATTATTGTTACGTCATTATATTTGTCGATAATGAGAGTATTTTAGAAAACTGGAGCTGAATTAATGCAAAAAATTGCAATACCAAGTATTTGTTCCGTTCGATCTATGTTAACTTTGCGTTACTAAGAGGATGCATAAGTTGGCTATTTTCTAATGACAGACTATACGCTGATGGAATCATGTCCTAATTACGTTTTTTCACGGAACGTCTCGTCTGGAAAGCGTTGTATAACTGACTTAACACACGAAACAAGAAAACCATCGTGTAAAATCATCGAGATTCTTAGAAATTAACTTGCGACGCTGATTGCTACATTTCGATGTAACTGATTGGCTAACTGACTGTCGGCGGCTGCGAAAACTTACACGTAAATAAGTGTGACAAAAAGATAATGCTCCGTTTACTCCAGAAACATGTACTCTTTTTCCGTAATCACCTTTTATCATAATAATCCAACAATTTTAAAACTTTTTAATTTTAGACACAAGTTTGGTAAAAGAAACAATTTATTTTCTTATTAATTTGTACTAATTTCAATTAATTTTTTTTTAGATGTGATAAGATGTTCTATTTTTTAGAATGTGTTAACTTATTTTGAAAATCCACTGATGAAAAAGAGAAAAATTCTTTTATATATAAAATAATAGTCTCTCTCAAAATCACGTTCGTAAAAAGTGTAAATACTTAAACGAAAATTTTATCTAAAATTTTTTTTTTTTTTTGAAAAATAATTTTCGAGATCTAAGCTAAAGACATTTGTTTTTGTTACTTTTGTGTACTTTATATTGGCTTTTTTCACTTTCCTTTTTAATGCGCGCAACATTGGAATGTGCATCAGGCCGCAGGATTTAATCTCTATACTCCGAGCATGCTACGAGGTCCCAAAGTTTCCCGATACATTCTCTCTTCTTGCCCATCTCGCTATATATTCGCCGCTATTCCAAATTGCGCGATAGAATGAGCCGTTCGCACGACGCGTCAGGCCCGCATGGCTGGCCCCCGTGGACCCGCGTTGCGGTCTCCCGGAATTACAAATGATATCGAATCAAATCGTTCGTAATATTATTCGATACGTTTTCCATTACCTGACCGGGGCCTCGAGATTCAAATTAGATTACCGGCAGGTCAGACGCTCGCATTCATATATTTCTTACACACAGATATACGCGTATTGGGAGGGGAGGGGGGTAGCAGTCCTACGGAGGTGCCCTACGGAAGGAACGATGAATGCTGCCGATCGCTAGGGGAGGGGCCTCGCGGCGGGAACGACGGAGGGGCCCCGTACAGTCGCGGATTCCCTCAGGTTCCCTACAATACGGTAGCCTCACGTATTCGCAATTTACTTCTGATTATTATGCTCTCTATACTTACGCGGCATTCTTATTTCTCCCCCTCTCCTGTTCCCCTTATCTCTCCTCTCGACTCCATAACTTGATCCGATGATACCTGCGATGCCCCGAATGAGAATCGCGGTAGGGCGCATCGATTTACGGGTTTCGATCGTTGCAATCTCGACACGCTCGGCCCGCTGGCCGTACCTTACGGCTCGCTTTTTGAGCGATTTTTTGGTAGCGATGCGAATATTTGCTACTTGGCGTGATTTTCACACCGTGAGAATTAAGAATAAAATCGATTCTAGAAATAGACAATCAATCACAGTGGATGTGATCGATCTCGATGCTGTAACCTCTGATAAGCCTTGTTGCAGCTTGCTTTTCGAATAATTGTTTGATAACAATGCGGATGATATATAATTGCTATTTTGCGACTTTTATATTATAAGAATTAAGGATAATATTGATTCTAATAGCACACAACCATTTACATAATTTAATCGTTTAAAATCTTGTTATTGTACCCTCCGGGTGAGACTTGTTTTTTAAATGATTTTTTAGTAGCAGCATGAATAAATATTAGAATATTATAATATTATGTTATAATATTATAATAATTGCTACTTTAAATCATTTTTACTTCTTTTATAACAGCCAAATAGATGTTTTTTTAGAACACTTTACATCTCTTTTATACCGTTAAAATAATATTAATCATATATATAAATTTTTATCATTGTAAAAAAACTTTATTTTTATATTTTTTTTCAGAATAGACAACGATTCCTTTTAAATAGTTCTTATCTACCAGCAGACATTATTTTCTCCGCACTTAAAATTTTATTATAGCGCTCTTGTAAGAGAGCATTAAAAATATCTATAAGAACAAAGAAAATAGTGTATATATAAATAAATACTGTCGACACGGATAACTGACTATAGCAACAAAAAATTTAATATAAAAAAATAGCCTATGTTGTGCAGCTTTTTATATTTCCTATATCGATTATATATTAATTGTTTGATATTAATTGGAAATGCTTGAAGTAACGATCGGCAATTGATTGATTAATTCACAAATGAATTGTATGGTAAGAAATGAAAAAGTAACTGTTAATATATTTTGCATTGCAAATTATTCAATAAAACAGCTCCTCAACGTTATTTGCCCAGAGAATGCACTACGAAAAATATCACGAATACAATTACAAAATAGTTCCGGTCGCATTGCGCTTATAAACCGTTATTATTACCGACGTTGTGAAGGTGTGTCACGCGTCGCAGAATTCTCGAGCAGAGCGGAAGAGACGACGGCTGTTCCCCGTAATAATCTTTCACATGTCGCTTCAGGACATCGCAGATGCGTGATCCACGAGCGAGGAATCAATAGAAAGTTAAAGATCGTCATAACGCGTGGATTCAAGTCTTTAACCGTGATCTCGACTGACATTTATTGCCCGACATTTCCGTCATGCGAAAACTCGAAGAAAACGGTGGAAGAGAAATATCTCTGTATATCTGTATGCCTGTCACTATTATTGGAATGTATACAGACCAATAATGCGCTTCTTGATCCGCGAATAATATTGTAATCTGCACGCTAAATCAACATGCATTATACATTAACGATAATTAATTATGCTCGCGTGTCTTATTGTTATATAAACAAGCGCAATTTATGCAGTTAAGTAATCGTAATTCAAACGCGATGCCAAAAATTTCAAAAAGATTAAAATTCAAAACTTTAGAGATTAATTGAAAGAATAAATTATTTGAAGGCTCCCCAAAGTTGCAATTAATGAATTGTTTGTGAATTATTTTAATCTAAAATAACGTCACATATGATGTTAAATGTAATATCGAAAGTAATTTATTGCCAATTAAAAATATAATTTATATACATATATGACGATATAATACACATGTACAAAATTATAGCTATCACTTATAATTTACATTTAATTATGTTAAATTACATTTAATATCGAACGTTTTTGTTATTTTTTTTTTGTTTGTTTTGATTGTGCATTCATGTATTCTTTAGGTAGCAACTTTTTTGTTGCTTACATTTACATGTAAATTTTTATTAATATTCATTGATTATGGCTCATCAATGTTGAAAGATTAGTATTGCGTCGAGTATGATTGGCGCGATTAATCCGTCACTCTTACGATGCTGCACATATACAGATCTGAAAGAGTTGCAGAATCTAAAGATTCGAGCAAACTCGGATTAACATTTTGCTGACTCGTATTTTTGGCACCTGCCACACCTAACGCGCCACGAAATTTGAAACGTTCCGTATGTCGGGCCGTAGGGGGCTGTAAAAGAGTAAAATAAAGCGCCGCCTTTGAAAGGATTGAGCGCGGGCAGCGCTTCCTGACTCTCGAGCGGAACATCAATCAAAATTAAAGCCCGTATTCATCGCCGATATTTAAGCTCGCCAATTACAAACGATAGATTCTACGAACGACCACGTTTTCGCGCACGTATTCGTATCCCGTCTGTTAAAATGTAAGCGTTATGTAACGATGGAATTTTAAGCGATCTAAAATTGCATAGTCGAATATTCGAAGTATGAGGTACGACATGCATTTCTTTTCTTAATATAATGCTGATTATATCGCAGCTGACATTAATTTCTTATGCAAGAGATTGGAATTTCAGTAATCACGTGTAAAAGTCGCAATTAAAATATCAAACAAAAACGCAAATATGAAAAATAAGATTATTCGCATTTCTTAAAACTGTTCACCGCTTTCGGTAGGTAAACTTGCCGTCGCTAGACTGGAATCGTGTTAGCCTCACGTATCATATTCAAAGTAAAACATTTATATCGTATAAATGTACAATACTTATGCAAAATATATAATATATCAAAATATACATATATGTAGTGTATTAAAAATTATATATACTTTAATATGCGGAAATTATTTAGGGGTGAAATCAATGAATGAAATAAATAAGTATCATTAATTCATGTGATTTCTTATTCAAAACATTTATCTTTATGTGAGTCACTTATTTTGATTTTAATGCGATAGTTATTTAACGTTCAACAATTTTGCATTTATTAATAACGATATATAATAATAATTGACCAATTATTTTTGCTAAAAATATATAAAATTGAAGATCTGAAACGTTCCTTTTTAAGAATTTTTGTCTCATATATTGTAATAGAATTATTATCTCATATAATATAATAAAATTGTGCAACTTATACGAAAAAGATTGTTATTTTTTTTTTTTGTTTGTTTTGATTGTGCATTCATGTATTCTTTAGGTAGCAACTTTTTTGTTGCTTACATTTACATGTAAATTTTTATTAATATTCATTGATTATGGCTCATCAATGTTGAAAGATTAGTATTGCGTCGAGTATGATTGGCGCGATTAATCCGTCACTCTTACGATGCTGCACATATACAGATCTGAAAGAGTTGCAGAATCTAAAGATTCGAGCAAACTCGGATTAACATTTTGCTGACTCGTATTTTTGGCACCTGCCACACCTAACGCGCCACGAAATTTGAAACGTTCCGTATGTCGGGCCGTAGGGGGCTGTAAAAGAGTAAAATAAAGCGCCGCCTTTGAAAGGATTGAGCGCGGGCAGCGCTTCCTGACTCTCGAGCGGAACATCAATCAAAATTAAAGCCCGTATTCATCGCCGATATTTAAGCTCGCCAATTACAAACGATAGATTCTACGAACGACCACGTTTTCGCGCACGTATTCGTATCCCGTCTGTTAAAATGTAAGCGTTATGTAACGATGGAATTTTAAGCGATCTAAAATTGCATAGTCGAATATTCGAAGTATGAGGTACGACATGCATTTCTTTTCTTAATATAATGCTGATTATATCGCAGCTGACATTAATTTCTTATGCAAGAGATTGGAATTTCAGTAATCACGTGTAAAAGTCGCAATTAAAATATCAAACAAAAACGCAAATATGAAAAATAAGATTATTCGCATTTCTTAAAACTGTTCACCGCTTTCGGTAGGTAAACTTGCCGTCGCTAGACTGGAATCGTGTTAGCCTCACGTATCATATTCAAAGTAAAACATTTATATCGTATAAATGTACAATACTTATGCAAAATATATAATATATCAAAATATACATATATGTAGTGTATTAAAAATTATATATACTTTAATATGCGGAAATTATTTAGGGGTGAAATCAATGAATGAAATAAATAAGTATCATTAATTCATGTGATTTCTTATTCAAAACATTTATCTTTATGTGAGTCACTTATTTTGATTTTAATGCGATAGTTATTTAACGTTCAACAATTTTGCATTTATTAATAACGATATATAATAATAATTGACCAATTATTTTTGCTAAAAATATATAAAATTGAAGATCTGAAACGTTCCTTTTTAAGAATTTTTGTCTCATATATTGTAATAGAATTATTATCTCATATAATATAATAAAATTGTGCAACTTATACGAAAAAGAATGTAGCATTTCGATTAAGATGTTAAATTATTTAGATTGATTAAATCAACTAATTTTACAAAAAGTATTAATAATTAAACAAAATGCATATAAATCACATCAGAACTTTCATTGAGAATTTCGTTTATATAAATAAGATCCTTCCCCCTCCCGTTCTTCTCTTTCTGATGAGATATTAAGATATCTACATCTCAACAATCATTAATAATTAGATACACGCGTTGATAATGTCAACTTGTGTGATATCTTCTCCCAAAATTTTCTCTATGAATAAGTGAGAAAATAATTGTATTTCCAAAACACGTCAATTCAATCACAAGCAAGTCTGTAGTAAATCCGAGAATACTGAAAAATTTTGAGTGCTTACCCTGACTATGCTCGCCCGCATCGAAGGTCTTGCTAGTCATTTGGAAGAGCGCATCCAAGGGACTGCCTTGCCCTGTAGTTCGCTTGCCGTTTTGGCCGGCGTGCGAGCCGTGCTGTTGCGACGTTTTCCTCTTGAACTGCTGATGCTGCTGCTGTTGCGGCTGCTGGAGCGCCGGGTGATGCAGACCGGGATGAATGGCCGCGTGATGAAGCGCGGCATGATGATGGTGATGATGGGCGAGCGGGTCCGGGCTACCGGAATCCGACACGGAGCTCCTTCCGGACGACGAGGAGCTGCTGAGGGGCGGCTCGCTAATGGAGCCGGACATGGATGCGAGTGACATACCCATCAGCGAGAGGTCCCGAGGTCCGGCCGCGTGACTCGGATGACTACTGTGATGATGATGGTGGTGCAGATGGTGTTGATGATGTTGATGCTGCTGAAGATGATGGCGGTGCTGATGGCCGAGGCCGGAGTCCACCGTGTCCCAGGGACGGACAATCTTCGCTTTTGGCCGATGCGACAAGATGTCGAGGATACTGAAGGATTTGACCCCGCGATCGTTGGACTCCCGTTCTCTCTCGTCCTCCTCATCCGAATGTTGCACCTGCACCATCTTCAAACGTTTCAGCGGCTTGAAATAATCGTCGGTCGTGCCGGCAGTTGTCGCACCATTGCTACCTGTCCTGCTGTTTACCTCTTCTTCTTCCTCATCATCTTCCTCGTCGTCTCTGAGCGTTGTAACTGAATCACCGCTCTCGCGAGTCCTGCTACCGGTTCGCCCATTTGACATCCTGTATTCTCCGTTACGAGAATAGTCCCTCTCTTCATCCTCCGTCATCGAATCTCGCACGTAGGTTCTTCTGGGATTCAGCCGGTCGGCGTAGTCCTCCCTGGAGGAGGCCAGCTCGTCTTCCGTGTTTGGCGTCACGACCACTAGTGGCAGCGGGCTAGGACAGCCTACGGAGATCTCGTCCTCGTCGTCTTGAACATCCCCCCGACCTGGCGAGCTTCTAGCGTTGCGGCGCTGGAAGATACCGTCGTCGACGGCGACATCGTGTACGATTCCGTCATCTCCGTGGTACACATGCCGCGCGGATGGTGGAGCGAGCTAACTTAAAAAGCAAAATCGCTCGAGACACTCGCCTGTCTGACTTTTGACAGTCAGTCGAGGTCGCGACAGGTTTAACTCTTCAAACACCATGCATTCTTTCAACGCGCACTTTTGCCTTCGAAAACTGTTCACGAGGTTGCTGCACAATCGTATCGAGTCTCATTCACTGGTCTAACATGTCCGAATCTTTGAGGATCTTGACAAGAGAGCACGAAACCTGTCAACACTGTTGCTATCGACAATCCGTCAATGTTGCACTCGTATTCTCCGTCATCGCGCTTAACCCAATACACGAGTCTCATCGTCAGCATCCGAGTATCCGTCTCATACCTCCCGCCGAATCATTTTCCTTGAGATCAGTGATTTCCATCGAATGTCATTCCGTCAGATATTGGCTCGCGCCTTCCTCCTTCATTCTAGCGCACTGTCACTGTTGTTCCTTCTGAACTAAACACCAGAATATTATACAAGAACTTCATAGCGCGAATGAGCTTCGAAGCAATTTCGTCCTCGAGTTTCCACAACAACCTGTTCTCGGGAGTAGAAGCTCGACCGGATGTCAGTTCTCTTCCCGTTTGCTATTCTCACTGAACACCAGCACACAGCGCGACGCGTTCTGATGCCGAGCGCGTTGCGGAGATAGAGATCCCGCTGCGAGCGAGATACGCGCGCGAAACGTCAATACGTCGGCGTTTCTAACGAGTTTTGGAGCTAAGGTGGCAGCCGGGTTGCCTCCTCTCTCAGGCCAGTCGAAGCCGGTGACGCGAAATGGTACGGTGGACGGGGATCCCCCGGCGCCGGCGTTGGGCAGGCGCTTTCCTCACGACCGGTTCAGCGCACGCGTAGAAGGGCGGTAGAATCGTTCGAACCCAGCCGCACATTTCGAAGCCGCTGCCACGGTACCGGGTACCACCTCCGTTGTAGAGACGTGCCCCTTTGGCGGATCCAGAGGCCGAGCCAGATTGAACCCCGCCTATGATGCCTAACGTAGCGAGCACGGCAAAATGACGCCGCTACGGGATGGAATTTTTACGAGACGTATTTAACGTCCCGCAGCGCAGCGGTGCGACCGTCCTTCCTTCCTCATCGTCCTGGTCTTTCTCTTCTCTCTACTCTACCCCCGGAGTAACTCCTCTCTCGCCCTCGTCTCTCTTTCTCTCGCCTCCTGCGCTGCCTCGTATCGCACGCGTTCTCTCGCTCGAATGACGTGGGACTGACCCTCCACGACGCGGAGGGCGACTAACGAGGGCCCACCGTGATTTCGTCCCACCCGGAGAGTACGGATTTCGGACTCCGCCGCGAGCGGGCTTGGGAACGGATTATCGGACGAAAAGTTAACGCGGCCGCTAACATCTAGATACGGGATAAACGACTTTCGAGACAAAAATACGTCCGATAGCGCGGTATACTCCATACGAGTAACCGAGGACTTGTCTTCTGTAGTATTATGCATTATGCATTATGTGCAACGTCTCTATAATTTGCCTTTGTCAGTTACTTCCTCTATTATTATTATTTACGTCTTTCTTCACTTTATCTATTATTTGAGCGTAAAAAGTATAAAATATAATACGATATAAAAAATGATTAAGAGAAAGAAGAGATATTTTCTCACTGTTTTTTATTTCAGGCTGCACTTACAGAATGAACACGGCAGTCTCGTCAAAATTTTAAAAATAAAAAGATATTAGTTCTTTCTTTTTCATATATATACGATAGAGAAATTTTTTATAGTCGTTGTGATATGTATTGATTTACAAAGATTTGAAAATCGATTATCAGATTAATTTAAACAATCGGAAATATCTTCAGCGAATCGGAGATTGCTACTTAATCGAATATAAAAATTATCAAAGGATATGGATTCATGACTGTGTCGATAATATCGCGGAAGATTGCTGGCTCGTAACAATTATATTTAAAGAGTATCGCAACTATTATATGTCATTATCTACAGTCCGATTCGAGAATCGATTTAAATATAATTGCGGCAATCTAGTCGACAACTAACAGTCAATGTCTTGACATCTCGCTCGGTATTACTCTTCTGTCATAGATATTAAATTCTGCGAGTTGAAGACTTTCACACGCGAAAAGTAAATTAATTACATGGTATTCTTCCTTAATTATTTCAATTATCTCTCTTCTGATTGATTTCGTTGCGAAATATACCTCTTAGATATACTGGAACTCCAATTATTTTATGTATGAAATTAAAATCATATTGTAGTTTCACTTTCTAGAAAAAAAATACTATCAATAAAAATTATAAGAATTTTTAAGAAGTTTCTAGTAATTAATGAAATTTTAAATAATGAATATATGATTGTGTGTGTGTGTGAATAAGAATAACTTTTTTAATCTTCTGCAGAATTTGTATGAATAATTGAAGTTTAAAGACAAACTACAAAAATTTTTATCAAATCTGTTCATCGAACTGTTTCTTATTATCGTAACAATCTTTTGTACGAATTGATGAATAAAGAACAGGTATATATGTTCCCATTGAACAGACACAATTTAAAGGAAGCAGAGAGGAAGACTGTGTTGAATTCTGCAGAGCGTATGTCATTTTTGTTCTTTTTATGTGGTTTTTGGCCGATGGAATTGCACCGGATGCTTCCGACGGACCGTTACATATCTACTTTATGCCATGTTTTATATATTTTCAAGATTTTCAATTTTCATCGACAATAAGAACTTACGTTACAAAGCGTTACAAAAAGTTTGTTAATTTTTTAATTTAGATTCCAATTTTATTAGATATTAATTGCGTATTATATTTAAGAAAATAACACGTTATTAGATCTCATTTGAGGAAATTAATATTCGGTATAAATTGAATAACTATCGTTAACATATAAATCAATTCTGTATTAGCAAAGAAACGTTAAGAAAATTTTCATTTAGTTATTGTTGGGTGAGAATTAATTGTCATCATTATTATACGAAAGAAACGCATAGCGAAAGTTGAATGGAAATTGATGTTAGTCGTCGTGTGTTATATTCGTTGACATATACGCATATAGTATATATTTCTGCTATTTCTCTACATTACAAATCGATATATTACCTATCGATTTCTGATGCAAATGCGATGAATTTATATAACAACCGAGAAACACAATTCGCTTTCACCGAGCGACGAGTCGCTTTCGTGCCTTCGGAATTTCACAGAAGCGGATTTCGCGAGTCTGTAATATGACTACCGATAATTGTAATAAATCGCGCTAAGCAATTTACCGCGCTTAACGTATACGACGATAGTAAATTGTGCGCGATTGCGTGCACAACGTGTAATCTAATCCTACCGACATCCTGCCTATCTAGATTGTCGCGGATTAATAATCGTTATTTCATTGCAAGTAGCATAGAGCTGAAAAATATACGCTGCGTAAATACGACATGTGCGGAGGTACAATTGCCTCAGCGAAGACGCAACTATCGCGCAGGATTAATATGACTTTTGTAATAGTGTTTTTAAGATTGAACATTGATACAAACAAGGGAACTTGAGAAATAAATTCCATCTGCAAAATAAATAGAATTTCTCGCGGTATATGACACATTGAAAAGGGAGAAGAGAGAAGAGAGAGAGAGAAGAAAACATTTTTCTCCCACATATGCTGCACTATCTTATCTTTAGATTTCATTGATAATTATAAATTCTTCTTTGAAATGGGTTTTGTCGATGGGAAACATTTAATTCCGCCATCACACTTTATAGAATGTTTTCGAAAAATAAATGAAGGCAACACAATATAAAATATTCTTTCACCAATTTTTAATTTTAAATATCTCGATGATTAGAAGCTATAGAGATTTCTCTACAAGAAAGTCCACACACATTTGAAGATGTATAAAAAATAAGACTTTACTTGCTGCAAACAAGCGTACTGATATTAGTTATCAATCACTCATGACACAAAACGATTGATGTCCCGATACTTCCTCTACGAAAAATCGACTTTGAATGGATCAAGGAACCGCTCATTTATTTCGCGGACATTCTGTATTTAATATCTAATATACGACACCACATTACACACGCGAGCATTAGCATCGCTTCGACGATTAAAGAATGATCGAGAATCATTTATTAAATCAATTAACTGCGGCGTGAAACCCGGCGGTGTCGGAGTACGTTGATTGCGAGGAACGCAAGCAATCTCTCATTCACCGAAATCGGTAAAATCTTTTTAGAGTCCCCTTAGGTTCAATTTAGCGGGCAGGAGCGGTGCCGACCGTTCTTCCCGGCCAGTTCGACCAACCGGACCGTCCGCAGCCCTTTTTCTTCCTCTTCTTCTGCATCTTCGCTTCTTCTTCTCGGCCTTCCACGTCGGCTTTTCTATCCCGATACAAAGAGGCGCGAGCGAGCCTAATTATTATGATAGCTCGCCACCGGATTCTGTCGGTCCCTTTGATCTGCCGCCGTTTAGCATGATCCCCCGATATTTAGGTAGGCTCTGTTGTCCAGGAAAGCTTGGAGGGGGCACCCTCGTGCAGTAAAAGAGGAGAGATGGTGTGAGTGTATGTGTGTGTTGTGTGTATGTGTAACCGAAGACGATAGAAGCGAAAGGGAGAAGGATTTAGGGAAGGAATCATTGGTAGAACAGGGACGCGATAAACTATCCATCAATGAGAATTTTTTTCGAAAATTTACGCTTCTCTTTCTCTGTCCTCCTCCTCTGCCTCCGTTCTCGTTTCCTTTTCTCGTCTCGCTTGATTGCTTCTATCGGCCGCATCAGTTTCGTCATTCTTGGGCCACACGCGAACGCGGATTACATTAAGACATTTTTTACGAAGAAAGACCGGTCTTTGATTGATAATTTCTTTTTTCACGCGTCGCGTTCGCTTGTGAGACGCACTTGCGTAGTAATAAAAAATAGCCTGTTTTTTACATCATAACGAGATGACACATTTGAAATTTTTGTTGAAATTGATTCGCAATATCCGAAACATTTTTTCTTCTTTTTTTTATGTAGACATGTAATTATTGTCATTTTTAAAGTTAAGTTTAATATTACATAAATGATGTATTTAACATTATCACTCTTTATTCTCATAGTTTTAAATTTGTGATTTTAGTGATTTTGCATTTATTTTTGCTTACATTTATAAAATTATTTATACTTTTGGAAAATAAAATAGCATCAAGATAATATATATATTAACTTGTAAAATTAATTATACATGCAATGTGCAATTAACAAGGATTCAACGCAGTCAAGAGCTCTTTAAAATGCGCGCGGCTTGACTTTCTCTCGTAAAAATTAGTGACATTTGCCAGAATGTCAAGAGGTCATTGCATACGTTATTGAAATCGGGAGGCGAGTCTACCCACTTCTCAAACTAATTTTATCAGAAATCTTGCGCAGATTTTACGATGTATTTGTTTATCAAATGTCAGATAAGTCGATGAAAATTATGAGATATGCATTTATAAATGCACGTTTAATTCCACGCACTGGCAACTTCAATATTTCCCACGCTTTGCGTTGACAGAACAGATCGCGTTTATCTTTCAAAAAAATATATTCGATATTAATGAAAATTATCTATCGCCCGATCTAATTTAATCGTGTTTCACACCACATTAGCTATTTCTTAGGATATATCTATCTTCTCTTCCTTGGCCACACAGAAAGATCGATATATAAAATTAACATCTTTTTCAATATGTAAAGTGAATAGCACTTTAGTTTTCTAAAATATTAGATGATAACTTTCTTATATTTAATAAAAACGATAATTAATGAAAAAGAGCTAACATTCATCATTTATTAACTTTCAATTAAACATTTGTTTTGTATAATTGCATCGCAGGTTTTGCGTCAAATATAACAGATCATTCAAAATATGCAAGCCCTCAGTTTTGCAATGTCTCTTTTAGATTTCAATATAAATTTTAAATCTGTGAAATGTTTTTCGTGCAGTGTATACTGTATACTCATTCAAAACGAGTTTTATATATCTGTCTTGAACGGAATCCTAATACGAGATAAGTAACATTCAAACAAGGACATCATCAAATGCACGTTAAATACAGATACGAACGTATGGGTCCTATATAAATACAGCGCTAATTCGTCCGAAAGCTACCTGAAGTTTCCAGTTTATTTGTTTGTGTGTTGATACATTTACATATAATATGCAGATACAATTCCTTCATTCTACATAACATATTAAGACGAGTTGAATCAACGTTAATCCGAGATAGTCGGGATGCAACGCAACTAAAAGCACAGAGTGCCTTTGATCGCCTAAGAATAAGTCTCCGCCGCTATCATCGGTCCATCCCGTCGTCGCTATGTCTTTTATATTAGACCGCGATACCTGTATTTAGTCGTAATTGACGAGAGTTCGGGACAGGTCACCGAAGACGAGGAAGGTGCAACGTGGTGCACGGGCAGCCTTCCCCATTCTTCGCAATCCGCGATGTACCGTGTGTCTCGGTGCGTGTGTGTTGATCTCCCCCACTCGCTGCAACCCATCACGTACCCTACCCAGGACGACCGCCCATCGTTCGCCCATGCCCGCTGCTTTTGTACCCCTTCCACGAACGCGGCAATTCTACTTTCCTTGTCGCGCTCCCGGCTTCTCCCTCGGCGCGGCATGGTTCTGTTCTCTTGGAACGGCACGTTACTGTTCAAGCACCGCCTCATCTGCCAGCCGATTGGTCGAGCGGCCCTTTGACGTTCGCCCCGCGAATCGATTTATATCGCGAGGGATTTTTGCTCCCTCTCTTCTCCCACCGTTGCCTTGTTCGCTCGCTCGCTTGCGCCGGAGATACGATAAAGCACCGAAATTTTCACGCTCTCGCGAAACGCGTACGCGTAGCTTTCCACCCCCCTCCCCTACATTTCCTTATACAAAACATTGAAACAAACCAAAGGGGTGGGGGGGGGGGGGGTTT
>NW_021851042.1:873727-877610 GCF_003651465.1 Formica exsecta
GGGGGGGATTTAGCTATGATTCATTTTAGTGAAATATATTGTTTTTCTTGTATTTAATTTTTAAATAGTCGGAAAACATTATATTTCTAGTCCGTTATGCTATTTATTTTTTCAAATATAATTTATTTTTCAATAACGAGAGAATAAAATAAATGCCGAAAAGAATTTGTGTATTAAACATTATAACACAAAAATTTTTAATTTTTCTCATTTATAATTATGTTGTATGTATTTTACCAGCTTTCATCTTTTTGAAAGAAATTATTAGAAATCAGTTTAATAATACTAATGGATCGTTTCAAATTCGCAAAGATAAACTTGTATTGTTTTATAATTTACGATTTCGATTATTATCGCGTATTGTAAAACACGTGATTCACATTGTATTTAACGAAATGGTCAAGAATGTAGAGAAGAGATCTTTGTCTGTACAAATTTACTAGAAAATGAGGATCGAAGGCGCTAGTAAATGATCCTAGGTTTTCTGGCTGTCGAGGTAAATACCTGCAGATGACCAGCGGTCTTTGAACGGCCGAACAATACGGCTGAGTGGCCGCGACCAATCGAACAAACGACTCGGCTTTGTTAACCTTCGCGAAGGTGACGGAGCTCCAAAGCATCACTTATTAGGCACGCGACCCTCGTAGAACGAAGATGATTGCGGCACGACTGTGTGAATCGAATGGGAGACAATACATCGGTGTGATCTCCCGATTCTCTCTCTATCTCTCTTAGTGCGCTCTCGTACAAAAGATTTACATGAACCCGACGAAATAATGCTTTGCGTGAATGTCGCATATTTCCTAGTCTCTTTTCTTTTGGAATACATGCTGCGTAGACTGATATACATTAAAATCTGGTTAATTAGTATTATTGTGTAAAGTGCCGTGACGACAATTCTTTAACTTTGCAATTTGATATGTTCGCTATCTCTCATTAACGATGCGATAATCTCTTACATCTACAAAATTTTAAATTTTGAATAAATTATTATCTGCTTAGGTAATTTATTCTAAAAAAATTGATATAATTTTAGCTTTAATATTGAGTGTCGCTAATATCATACATATGCGCCACTTGACTGTAGAGATTTTTAAATAAATTTTTTTGTAAATATTTTTAATAAATAAATTAGTCTTGTTTTTAACACAAACATACATAATTACAATCTTGATATTTTACGCAATTCGTTCACTTTTAATTTCGTGTTTATTTCATACTTTTCGTCTTTTGCTTCAATATTGAATAATAGATAGTAGATAATATTGGTTATTGAAAGGGCGAGTCTCTCTTAGTTTGGGTTTCTTGCCACTAGAAAAAAGCGAGGGAGGATAGAGGGGTTGTGCTTCATCGTCCGGAAGTGATTCGATATAACCTAAGAACGTCTGATGGAAGAACAGCTAGGGTGGTGACAAATTGAATGTCGCCTTCGTCACAGATACCGCAAAATTTTATCGGCTAGTAACATAGGATCGATAAGAGCAGTTTTCTCCGTTTACGAGTTCAATCTTGAAATACGAGATATAAAGCTCAGCGTACTCGATATCAAATATATTAAATATAATCTTCCTACACTGAGAAAAAAAAGTTGTTAACTTGACTAAATGCGTTCAACTAATTATTATTTCTTTAATTGAAATATTTAAGTATTTAAATTAAATACGACATATTAAATCTAACATGACGTATTTGACTTAAGTACTTAAATATTTCAATTAAAAAAATGATAATCAGTTGAACGCATTTAGTCAAGTTAACAACTTTTTTTCTCAGTGTACGTTTTTATGATCGAGTAAAACAATAGTGCAAAAGAATATATAATACATAAACTTTTATCTAACACATACATATCTACACAATGTCGATGTATATTCGAAACAGAAAAAATGCAATTTTGCAAATAGTAAAATAACAAAAATTTTCTGTAAAATATGATATAAAATTAATCAAATTTTCTAAAAACGGATAATGCTTTTCATGCGATACAATCTATTTTACATTATACGTTTTCGGTAAGATTAATGAAACTTTCAAGAGTTATCCTGAATAAGTAAAGTAGAAATCAATTATTAAAAAAAAGTACATCTAGTAGATGAATGTACTCTTTTGTATAGAATCATTATGGAACCAGTGGTTTCGCAGCTGTAGTTTCTTCTTTACTTTATCTATGAGATATGAGGTAAGTAACGGAAACTTTAGAGTAGGTACTAAAACTGATATAATCCGGATAATTTATTTAGGTAAATTATTTTTATTATTATTGCGCTTAAAAAATGATAATCAATTGAACGCATTTAGTCAAGTTAACAACTTTTTTTTCTCAGTATATAAACTTCTCCGCTCAGATAAAATATCGTTTTTCGTTTACACAGCGATTAGGTATAAATAATTACATTTAACAAAGGGGCATACATTTTCAAATTTACTATTTTGAGATTATAAATATATATGTATATATAAATTCATGTTATAATCTTTTCAGAATAAATTACTTTTAAAAAAGCAGAAAATAATTTCCTATATCGAAAATTGTAGGTATAAATAATTTATTTGTATTTTCTATATTCTATGGATAAGAAATATCGTTACCAATTCGCTTTCGTGCACTAATTCGAACGCGCGCGCAGATTAACGAACAAGCATGAATATACTGCCATCAATCTGACTATTCACATAGCAATCAACGCTCTTTCACGTCTCAGAATCGGACGAGTCTATCGGAGCTTTTCTGTGCCGATTTTCTTTGGTTTTTGTGTGCTCGCAGGACCGACCTGTGCGCGACAAATCGCTCGGGCTCGTGACATGTAAATGTCAAATCGACGAGTGTTGTTACAAGATCCCCAGAATATCTATGCTCTTCTTATTTTCAGAGAGCGCGAGTCGCTTCATCTGTCGACTAGATAAACGTTAGACACGCTTGCCTACTTTGTCTACTTTATATCTATGGGTGGGCTCGACGACGATCAATCGAAAGGACGAATCGGACTGTTCGATGCTCGCAAACCGTCTTTTGCCTAGTAACATTGTGGTGCACTGATGACGATGACGTTTCCTTCGGCCCTCCGGAGGCGTTCATTTGCGAGCGTAACTCTGAGTCCGATCGATTCGCGATACTCCGACGACGAAGCGTTTCTCCATCCTGCCTTCCACGAATCTTGCCGCGATGCTGACGATTTCGCACACCGTGGCGTTTGCCATCTTGTCGCGATCGCGATAAACCTGTTACATTCAATCCTGATTGATATATTTTCCAAATTCTTACTATTTTTACTATTATTATTTTATTGCACATCATGTTAAATGTACGTTATATGAATCTACGCTCTTTGCCCATTTAATCTTGATAAACAACACACGCTCTTTTATGTGACGTTTGAGCAATATAACTGTACAACTCTGATAACAGCATTAGTCTTGATGTTATAAATGTCTTGCCGCTATAAATGTAAAATATTATGCAAATCAATAAATGCATATCTTTGCCGAAGATGTTTGTATTGTAAAGATTTTATACGTGGCAAAAAAATTGATGTAATCATTGTTCATTGAAATATCTTAAATAGAAGCCGCTTGCATTTTGGTCTCAGAATATAACGCTAAACTCTACGCTGATAGCATGTATCGAGAAAAAAATACAAAAAATTATTATGCAAGAGCGCTCGCAGCGACGTATTAACATGATAGTGTTTTCGATTAGTGGCGTGCGCGAGAGCTACTTGGTTCTTCTGGGTAGTCATTGCCGAGGAACGCGCGTCGTTACGAGCATCTCTACATGGGGGGCACAGGAATGAGTAAGAGGGGGGTGATGCCCTTAAGGGTATATACACGCCCTTCGCGCGGCGGACCTGCCCTAAACTAGACTGACAATAAGTCCCCGGAAGAG
>NW_021851042.1:877864-923710 GCF_003651465.1 Formica exsecta
GAAGAGCGAGCGATCTGTCCCCTCGGCTCGACGACCCTCCGGCAATAATTAGGCCCATTCAATGAGGAGATTTATGTAACTCACCGTGATGGAATATCTTATTTCGCTCGCGGTGAGAGAGAAGGAGCGGATACGGTCCGTGAGGAAGAGCTCGGCAAACCACAGTCAATAATTTATTTATCACATCTATACGACCGCACGACAGATCCGCCGGCCGGGTAAGTCGTTGCAGGGCTCTCGGTGTGGCGGGTGATGTGCGGGGGTAATTCGTTCCCTCTCCGATCGAACTGTCTCGATCCGCTGTTGTGAGAGCGGTTACTTATGGCGTGATGCTTGAATTCGATTAAGTTAATCTTTTCAGGATCTTGATATCGGACATGTATTTGATCCGCGCAAAAAGGGCAACCGCGTTACTAAGTATTTTCAGCCTCGTAATTTTATGGCATATTTTTAGATTTTTATTTAGATTCCACTCACAGAGAGGTTTCTACTCTCAAGGTGCATTCGCGTTTATTAGATCGTATGAAAATTCACGCGACTACTCGAGTAATTAGGTATTAAGGTAAATATGCAATTTTCTAGCCTGAGTGTCTAAAAGTTTCCGAAGCGAGATGAAAATCACGCGGAAGAATCAAGTTTGTCGATTCAGTCGCATCGCAGCTTGCCCCGGATCGCATAATCGGGGATAGTAAAATTAATTAAATGTTGCGGCGGAAGGAGCTGTCACGCTCCCGACGTAAGTTCCTGATATAAGAGGGGCTCACGCATGCGAGCGGCTGGTCTCTAAAAAAATATTTATCGCCCGTCTTTACGAGCATCCTCCGTTGAAAGGGTAATTTCGCATATCCTATGCGTCTCGGGATCGATTAGCGAGATCGCCATACGCGTCGCCATGCTGGCTCGGTTGCAACTGCCTTGTCTGAAAATGCGCCGGTAACCGCGACAGGAAATACATAAGGAATTTATGACGTCGTACGGCGACCGTGCATCGAGCGCGCGGTGAACCGCGGTTAGTATCGAAAAGCACTTCGCAGAGCCGTTCGAAGCCTCAGGCGTATCGTTGTTTCGAGTCGGCACTTTCCGTAATATATATGGGAAAAGTACTTTCATCACAATCGTTTGTTCGATTTCAAATCCCTTCAAGATTAGAAAGCTATTGTCGATACGCGCCTCAATATATCTCAATACATACTACAATACATATCTTAATATATCGATTTTTTTTCTTTAATAACAACGTCGAAGTGTGTATAGTTTTCGAGATATCAGCAAATCAGAATAACGGTTTTTATAAAAATATAAGATAAAATCTATTTTATCGTAATTTTGACATATTTCTAAGACTTAAAACAACATAATAAATAATATTTTGTTATAATATTACTATTATATTATTATACTACTATTAAAAGTTAGAGAATAAGTAGCAAAATCTCGCTCAATCAAGTTGCCTTTAAGGAAATGTCCATTTAAAAATATAATACATCAAAAAAATTTGGATTATTCTCTGCGATATCTTTTCGAGATATTAATTTTTTTTTTAGGAGAATTATATTTGTTTAAAGATTATTTAAAATCAGAGCTTTGTTTTCTGAAGCGTTAAAAGTTGGTGTTGTTGACGGGTTCAGTGATTATGCATCGTTAAATATTTTATCGTCTTGCAACGAGAATGCTGTTTTACGCATCGGCCATATTTGTTATTTAAAATCATAGCGATAGTGTCATGGTTTAGAATCGAACAAACGACTGCCATCGTGCATAGTTTTGCGGGGTCAGCCGATAAGAAACTTTTAGAGCTGCTTCCAAGTGCTTCGTGAGTCTATTTTTGCTTAGCATAATAGCTAGGCTAGGCCATACGAAGGAGGGTTTATTACAGCCTATTCGAATCGCCTATTGCTATTGTCATTCTCGTGCATGTCGAAAACACTAACCTCGATAGCGTCTCGCACGCACGCTCAGAACGGTCCCCGACCTTCGAACTTGAATTTAATTGCACTGCACCTTGCTTCTGTTGACTGCGCGACAAAAAGTTGTTTGGGAAATTCTATATGCGCGCGTGGAAAATCCAAAGAGTCCAATTTGACTTTTGAAGACTCCAATAATTCAAGCTTTATATTTGTTTCTTTCATACTTCAACAATGCAAGCTTTATATTAGCTTCTTTCATATTGACAAAAAACAAAAAATATAGATGAAGCATTGATTAAAAATTATTATAGCAACAAATTTAATAATTGCGATATACATATATTTGTATCCTCATATCATCAATATATAGTTACTCCTGTATTTTAAATATTATATACACAATTTTTGCGAATTTAAAAAAAAATTAACTTTTATTTAGTTTTACCTTATAACTCTGAAGTAATATTTAATTTTAATAAGAAAGACATTAAATTAAATGAATTTTCCTTAAGGCAAATTTTTCCATCTTTCAAGTTCTCTAAAACTCGAGACCGCTCGAGATCATTCAAGCGGTCGAGCTAGCTTCACGGTGGTTACAAAACATCTCGCCGATGTCGTTTTACACAAAAGCGCGGCACGGCTCTAGCAGTCAATTCGAGTACCATTTAGGCTCCATTTAACTCGAATCAGTTTCACTAACCATCTTCCCCCAATCTCGGTCCGGAGGGGAAAATGCCGAGGGTTCCCCGCGGCCATTCAAGAGCCGGGCGACGTTGTGGATTTTCGTGAAATGTCGAACTGGTGCCCCGTGCGCGTAGGGAAGTAAAAGTGATCTCTTTGAAAAGCAGCTTGTCAGTTCCATCAATTTTCCGTCCCCGCTCGCGCCTACCTCGCCCCGTGTCGTATGATTTGACACACCTCGCACGGAGCCCCGGCTGTCCGTTTGATCGTAATGACATTTGGGACCGCGCCCATCCTGGCGCGTCGTGTGACCTCTTAAAACTCGACCGGGGATGAAGGATCCCGTACGGATTCGTCACGCCCGTAGAGTGCGATTCGTCGTTGGACGTGTCTGAATAGTCGTTGATGACTTGATACTCGGCATACGAATGGCATGGAAGCCGGAACGGCGAGCTGTTGTGGCGCCGCAACGCGCTGCTTTATATATATATATTTTTTATAGAAGTGCTCCAGTTAGAGCCTGGACAATCCTCAGTTATAATTAACATAAAATATCGGTTTTTTGACTGCAACAAGCTAGCGATGACAAATAATTTAATAATAATTTAATCGAATTGAAAATGAACGAATCGCAATTATTGTTATGTTATTGAAGTAGCTGCGAAGTCTATCGAAGTTTGTACGCAAATAAATTAAAGCCTCCGATGCATTTTCAAAGCACATTTTTAACTTTTTTGCGAACCGTTATTGCATCATGAATACATTAGCATGATGCTGATTAAAGTTTGCTTGGAAGATCAATGCAGTCATGAATTAATATAATTGCAATTTTAGAACTAAGAGACTTCTCTCTGCAGGTCTTCTAATTTTTTCAGTATGAAGAAGTTTAAAAGATACCAATTTAAAAATAATTCTCTCTCTCTATTTCTGGTATATCAAAAGTTTAATAAAAACATCAAAAAATTTGTTTAAAATAAAATTGCTTAGTTCTCTTTTAACATAATTAAAAGTTAAGAAAGTATTATGTAAAAGAAATAAATAGATTATCGAGAAATAAAAGATAATTTGAAGGTTTTATAATCTTCAAGAATTTAAAAAATCATGATTTTTGAGAATTAATTTTAAAAGATATTTTTATTATCAATTTTAAATAAATGCATATTTTTTCAAGACTGCAACGATATAACTTTTTACTATGCAATGTATTGATAATAAGTAAATAAGCGGCATAAATTAAGCTAAAGACTTCTCTCTCTTTCCTATGATGCAAAATGATCAAAAGCATAAAGGGATAGAGGATAAACAGAAAAAGCATGAGATAAAAGATACCGAAAATATTTCAATCACTCTGTTGGTAGACGAAATTTGCGTAATCCCGCGTGTGCGTTTCCACCGCCACGCGGCGCGGCGCACCGAAAAGGTATTACACACTTTAGTGGTACAGAACGTAAAGTAAGTATATAAAGCAATTCGTGTGTGGCCCGGAGATGGCCGGTTCTTCACCTCGCGAACGAGAAGTCGGTTCCCTTTGATGTTGCGCCTACCCGCGCCTGGGTGGGAGTCACTTCTCTCTACCGTCTTCTGCTTCACCCGTCCTCCCCTTCACCGAGCGAGCCCCCTCGCTCGCCGTGCAAGCTTCGTCTCCTCTCTCGCCCTTTCCTGCGCTACGGGGACCGGACCCTTTTCCCCCTCCCCCCGTTCCCCGCGATACATTTTCTCCATCGGCCATTTTACCAATTACCAAGGGCGTATCTGTACGAAAATTGATGAAACTGAACCCTCGAATATCGTATTCGTGTCTTTTTCAATTCGCAGTTCACAATCAATGATTGCCTGAAACATGATTTAAGCTTCGGGACCGATGTTAAAGAATCTCGCTAAATCATTTTGTTGAGAAGAATATATGTCATTTTTTTTTCTTGAATTATATATATTACATACAGAATAAAAAGATTTCCTTTTGACACTTTTTCGTTTCGTTATATTCTCGCTTCGGTTCTCTTAAAGATTATTACCTTCAGGGCCCGAAAAGTCACCACCATCCGCCCATTTTGCGAATTATGCATGCAAGTTGAACCGACGATCGTCGCTAATTATGATAATAATAATTGCGTTAATAATACCCTCCATGCGATGCGAAAGTCCTCTCTCGCCCTTTCCTGCGCTACGGGGACCGGACCCTTTTCCCCCTCCCCCCGTTCCCCGCGATACATTTTCTCCATCGGCCATTTTACCAATTACCAAGGGCGTATCTGTACGAAAATTGATGAAACTGAACCCTCGAATATCGTATTCGTGTCTTTTTCAATTCGCAGTTCACAATCAATGATTGCCTGAAACATGATTTAAGCTTCGGGACCGATGTTAAAGAATCTCGCTAAATCATTTTGTTGAGAAGAATATATGTCATTTTTTTTTCTTGAATTATATATATTACATACAGAATAAAAAGATTTCCTTTTGACACTTTTTCGTTTCGTTATATTCTCGCTTCGGTTCTCTTAAAGATTATTACCTTCAGGGCCCGAAAAGTCACCACCATCCGCCCATTTTGCGAATTATGCATGCAAGTTGAACCGACGATCGTCGCTAATTATGATAATAATAATTGCGTTAATAATACCCTCCATGCGATGCGAAAGAGAGAAGTAATTAATCGGAGAGATAATATCGTGACCGCTATAGTTCACGAGCGCGAGAAATGGCGACGATAGCGAATCGTGAAAAGAAGCGCTCCGTCAATTGCAGCGCGTTATCGCAGCTAGCATCGCGTTAAACAGTTCGAGCGGTAAGCGTAACGTGTTAATAACTCCTATTAGAAAGTACGCAATTATTAGCTGCGAATATATTAATATTGCTATAGTGAAGTTTAATAGCTTTCGATAATCTGCGGAGCTGTTACAAATTGCTAAAGCGTTATCACACTCAGCGCAGCTCTTTCAGAATGTCTAACAATCTATTTTAAGACATATCCATATATACGTATGCCTATTATTGTACATATTCGTTTACATTCCTCTGGACAATAATCGTTTAAGCTTTATTAATTGATTTTTCCTATTTAATCTTTAGATTAAAATTCTATCCTAATTCAGGCTTGATTAATAACGCACATGTGACAATAATTTTCCATAAATATTGAATAAAGATAATATGTAAAGAGAAAAATTGATATAATCTAGTGTTGGTTAATTTTAATCATAGTTTATTCGAGTCTTTTTTTTAATCAATTAACCAATGTTGATAAAATCTCGTTTTTAAGAAAACTCATATTTAAGAAAGATTGTTTATGTGATCTATTCTATTTAATGCACAACCTAGTAATTATGAAAAGAGAAGGCGATTATATTGTCTTACGATATATCGAAAACCGTCGGTGATTTTATCCCTTCGAAATCTCGTCTCTTCTATTAAAAAAAACGGTCGAGTGATCGTCTATTATTTATTCGCTCGAATATTATTTATCCGAGTTATCGTTGTATTGGATCGAATCGAGGATCTCGCGCAGCAATTATTTTTCTCAATCATCGCACGTGGAAATTCGATTAACGATCGAGGCGAACACGTCGTCATAAATCATCCGTACAGTATTACACAGGCGCGAAATCAAAAGTTATCTACGAATTAATTAGCGCGCTCGCGCGTATGTTAACGAAGCGTGTCAGCGTTTGTCTATCGTGCAACGCAACGTGGCCTCGCGTTGCAGCGTGCGAAGTGCACGTGCATCGTCACACGGCTTAACACGAGATGCGAGATACCGTATGTAAAGGAACGTTACAATCGGAATTCCAGCGTAACGTGAAATTAAGAATTACACAAGCAATTACCCCGCTCGCTCAAGGCGACGGTGTATCATCTTCCAATTATTACTCGCACGATACTCATCGTCGACGCGGTTTCTGGGAAATAGAAGTTTGTCACTTGTCACTGCATCATCTTGAATTACGTGGAAAAGAAAATACGATTTCAAACTCATAAATTAGAGGAACAAGATTGATAACAAGACTCGCATACGCATTTTCTTGTTTATCTATGAGCTGAAAAATGAACTCTTTGTAAAGATAATTTAAAGCGGGATAATTAAAAGCGATGTTTTGAATAATCTTATATTTATTTACAAAGATATATGTATGGTTTGTATGATAAAAATTTATTATTATAAATTATTCATTACCATACATATAGGTATATGTATACGTGTCACGTTATGGAAAAGTGCGAGTACGATTCATATGCACGATGAACGTCATATTGACACAACATAAGAGTGATTTTGATCGGACATTAATTATTAGTTATAAATTATAAAATTGTTTATACAAGCGGACATGATGTTAAATACAGCATTGTATGCTAATATTTTTAGTTTATCGTTAGTTAATAATTCTTTTTGCATGATCATGTACAGAAGCCGCGAGAGATAGTTCTATTGTTAACAAAGAAAAGTCGCGATCGATATATTATTCGGTTTGTAATCGAAATATCTCCGAATATATTCGCACAATGTAGTATCAGGTTTTGTGGGGGTGATGCAAATTTCTGTCGCTGCAGGACAGCAAGTGAAATCGCAGAGGAAACAAAACAGCTGCATAACAGCTGCGTTTTTCTCAGCGCTTTAATTCCTACTTCACAATTAATTACAACATTGTAATATTGAGCATGTAGTATTGTATTTACTTACATGCAAAGCTACGTTCCCTATGGAGAACAAAAAGAAAAAGAAAACCACCGTCGCTTTCACCGTGTATTCGGGACTAAATATGATTTGTGTCGTCGTTCAACAATAAATAATAGAAAATATATATATATTAAAAACAAATGGATAAAAATAAGCTTAGCGGAGCTAATAATCCGCTAGAGTTTGAAAAACATTTAAAAAATGCTCGATTAATCAAGCGTTCGTGGGTAGTCAAATTGAGAAATCGGTAAAAAGTCGATTAGCTCGCGGCGCCCGAGAGGCACGCGGAACGCAGAGCCGCGAAAAAATCCGCGAAAAGGCTAATTTGCGCGCGGCTTCCTCGTGTGTGTGTGTCGGGGCCACGGGTGTAATTAAAACGATCAAACAGTCTCGATCCGGCGCGGTTATACGTGCTGCCGTTGACGGCACGGCAATTCCGCGCGGATGGGACGATGCGCGGGCGATTCGAGGCAATCAACGAAATACCGTAATGTCCCGTATACACTCGCTCCCTCGATCCATCCCCCTCCCTTCTCTTCCCTTTCCCACCATCCCTCTTCATTATGGCGCCCGCTACCCCGCATGTAAATTGTCCGCCGCGTTTCCAGGAGCAGGTATAATATCATTTTAATGATGAAAAAGCGCCGCGTCGACGGCAATTAATCTGGCGAAAAAATCAGGGAAGACCATAGCGCTCACGTTGCGCCGTCGATTACAACGTTCCTTTTCTCCTTTCGTCGGTCTTCCTTTATATCATCTTGTCATCGTCTTTTTTCGGCTCTCCCATCAGTGGAATTGTGCGACATGTCGATCGTGCGTTAAAAATTCGTCGATATTGGGAAACGAAGCGATTGTATATGGAAAATTGTATCTTCACATCGAGATTTGTGTGACATAGTATTACATTTTATTTATAACGTGCAATTATAAACTTAATTTTAATAAAGATATAAAAATATATTTTTTTTATTCTTGTAAACTATAATTTATACGGACAAAAAATCTCATATATAATCTTTTACTGTATAACATATATAGATTTTTTGCTTCTTAGTTCTCGATGTTATTTCTCTCATTGAATATTCCCTAAAATAATCGTAAAGCAAAGAGGGGGAAGAAATTGGCATTCAAATAACTCCTCTTGTTCATGTCAGAAACGAATTCCGACGATGCAGATGAGTTCTAATAGTGATCATCAACACCCCGTGACTCTTTCGATTTACCGAAGCATTACTTCGAGAGCTGCAATTTTCCCGCGAGCGACTCCGGCCACGCGGCGATTCTATTTGCACTTCAAATTTTACTGGGTACCGTCACGAGAGCAGGTCAATCGTGTTTAACCATCCAATTTCGTGGGAATCCCGCCGTTATGACAAAGTTGCTTTGATCACGTATACCTTTCGACGAAGCATTTACTCATCGCGATACTGAGAATGTCTAGATTGAAAAGATCTTGAGGTGCTAGAATTTAATATTTGTATAGTTCCAATGAGTATAAAATATTTTACGTAAAAATTCTTTTATCAGATTCCAAAATATTTATAGCGTGAAAACATGTATGTTGACAAATATAATCGAGACATGGAGAAAGATTTGCCGAGATATTGTTTTGGCCTTATCAAGAAACATTTTTTAAAATATTCTCGCTATTTATATGTTTATCGAGTTACTTAACATTAAAAATAATATTAACCGTCTCGTATTAAGCGCTCATATTAAATTAAAAAATAAATTCCATCACTGAAGATGTCAAAGTACCAAGTAGATAGCCACACAGATAAAGATAAATTATGACGCACTATCAGGATAAAGCTTCTGATTATTCTTAGAATAAAAAGCATATAAGACATGCACGCATAAATCTCAATGATCGCGATCGCTGGTAGTTACTCGTTTCGGCGAAAGAAAGCACCCGATGATTTATGTGAAACGGCGCATTTCGCGGAGGCCGCATTGGCGGCAATCTTAATCTTATGAAAGACCGGAGCTGCTTTGAGCGGCCATAAATACGAATTCTAATACACGACGATAACGTGCAATTACGTCACATTGAAATCGAGATATCGAAGGAGAAAGTCGTCGCGAAATAATACGCTTGAGGACGCGCGCATAATGCGCGAAACGCGCTGATTCTAAACGTAATCGCGATGTATCGTATCGCGGCATCCAAATTGTATTCGTACGTCGAATTTAACACAGCTGAATTCGTAATTAAAAACTTCGTCAACTAATTTAGTGCCACATGTGACATGGCATTATGCTACATTTTCCTTCTGAATTTCATATCTGAAGAATTCATGAGAAGCTAGAATTACTTTTCTGTGCCTTTAAATGATTAATTTATCTTCATATATCGATTGATAAGAAATTAGAGAGAAAGAGTAAATTATTATCATTTATAACATGTGTTTAAGCCGCAGTAGCATATAAACGGTATATTGATTTTATCCTTATATGTATTTTGTTCGAGAAGCGAATTCTCTCTTGCCGCCATACATATCGCCATCGAGTCTTTGGAAGCAAACGGCGAAGTTTAGTTTCAACGAGGCAATTTCTTGTCTTCCCTTGTATTATCCACTAGTGAACGTAGGGTGTAAAGGGTATAATCATAAGAGCTGCAACACGTTGGTTCTTTTACTCCATCATAAAATATTCTTGAAACGAGTAGCAATACAGTAGCAAATTTTTTAGACTATCGATTTTAGCACAAGCGTTCAGAATTAGTCTTTCTATCGGAGGAAATTGAAATTACTCTTCGTGTTTCACGGCATGGTGTGTTTACGCTATCATTTCTTACCAAAAAATTTTGTTCTCTAAAAGGACATGACTGAGAAAAACTACATTACTCTAAATATATCGTATATATATAAAAGTTTCGAATAGTTTCTTATAAAAGACATATTATTTTATAGATAAGCGTATAAGATCTGCCATTTTCATTCAGCAATAATATATCTTCTGAAAAGTTTAAGTTACGCATCATTGCCGTTCTTAGAAGACGCGCGCCCTCAGACAAAGGACTAAGGTCGATCGAGGCTATAGAATAAGGAGACTAACAACTCTTGTTGTTTAACGCTTCACGGCACAGCGGATAAGATGGCCGTCGCCGTAAATGTATCAAATATTCAAGAAATCGAAGCTCATTATATAATCCCGTGATGATCGTTGATATGGCTAAGCTGTCAGTTTCCAACTACTCTTCCCACAATTTTAATAAAAAAGTGACCAGTGTCGCTTCTTTGCTACTTTAATGTCGCCTCGCGTTCTCCTTTTCGCGCTTTACCTTTACGCTCACCGTAACATCTCTATAATGTTTTCTCTATATCTTTTATATGCGTTAGTTACATATATATTTTTATATTTTACTATAAAGTGTCTGTAAGTAACAGCAGAATAAAAAAAAAATTTCCTATTTTGGAATAAGTTATCTTCCGCAATCTAAAATATTTCAATTCGTAGAACGATGTAATGATATAAAAAGAGATATTAATACTCTTATATATATATATTCACGACGTTTTTACGACATCTTTGCTTATTTTATATGATGAATAATTTTTAAAAAGAAATTCTACGAGAAATTCTACGATAATCGAAGTTTTTTACAATAAACTGAAGGATAAAGTTCCGAATAGGTGAACCCTCCGATTTTTTTGAAACTCCACCCTTAACTGAATACCTTCGGGCTCTTCTCATTTGCAAAATTCCATTTTTAATAGAATATAATTGCTCAATCGATATTATATAACTTCACGCCTGAAAAAGTTCACACCATGTCCGAGTGAGCGGATATCCTTCCGAAGTTGTTAAAAAAAAGCGCATTGAGGCATACTATGTTAGTTAAAAATTATGCCTCTCGACGAAATTGTTCATCACGCGACACCCAGGAAACACATCGGGTCTTTTGTTATTGGCGCGAGAAGTGAGAACCGTTAACACCAACAACTCGGCTACAAAGTATCGAGAGAGAGGAATATTCAACGACGGCGAGCGAGGTGACGCGGGATAGCCGGAAACGAATTACGGGAAATGATAGACTACATTAGCAGAGTCGGCGTCGCGCGTTGCACCCCCGCCTCGCCGCATCCCAACCCCGTTGTGTTTTACTCGGCACCAGCCTCGTGGTATTATTATTTTCGATGCTATTTAATTTCCGGTTTCGTAACAGATTGCACCTCGACGCCGCGCTGCCGGACGCGCTCTCGTGGCTTTTTCCTCACAAGAAATCCTCTCTTCAAGAATCGACATATCGCAGGATTCGACATATTGTAGATATACAGGGTAAATCACTAAGGTGTTGCAGGCTAATATTTCTGAAACTGAACGAGATATGAAATTTTTATTTTCCAGTGACTGTTTAGTATCGAAGCGGGCATTCGACGCAAAAATGGAACTTTGCACTGCAGTTAACATGCGAAATTAATGTTCGCGTATGTAGATATGAAAGTACATGACAGGTAAAAAATCAAGGTGTCTTTGAAATGATCTTAACGACTTCGCTTAAAAAATATTAACTGCATCACACAATACCCGCTTTGATACCAAACAGTCGCTGGAAAATAAAGATTTTATATCTCGTTCAGTTTCAGAAATATTAGCTTGATGATTCACTCTGTATGTATATACGAGTACAACAAATACAATCTTTCTTGATTTTTTATAACAAATAGCAAAAAAGTTTATCGATTAGTTTTGTACAAACTGTACGCTATTTATTATAAAAAAATGGATCTTCCGCAATTTTCGAAGAATCATAAAAATTATTAAAATAATATATAGTATTATTTTGTTTTATAAGTAATTAAGCAAGTAAGCAATTAAAAATATTAAAGTTATCAGAAGAATACGTTTCGATAAGAAGCAGCAAAAGTTGTAGTACGCCTCATTGTGTTGAAACTCTCTTTATGACAATAGTCCATGAGACAGTCTGTATGTGTATGTATGTGCAATTCTTTTGGCATCTTTTGTAGTTTTCGAGGGTTTCCGAAGCCAGGTATTTCAGCCTCGCTTTATTTCTTTGTCAAAAGGGTGTTCGATAATAACTGTATCACCTCTCGTATGCAGATAGAGCAGATGAGACTGAGGAGAAAAGTCCTGTATCATTTTGCAATTTTCGCAATAATTATTGAAAAATTAATTTAAAAAGATCGACCAATTCGCGTGAGTATAAGTGTACAGTAAGAAGAGACATCCCATTAATATGCGGTTGCTAGGACGCGAAAATCCAGCGTTATGTATCGCTCTTGTACGTAACCGTTGTCATTTATAAAGCGTTCCTCCCAAAGCTTTGTCACATGCCTAGCGACCGCGTATCTTTTGACGGTCTCTTCTCGTTTATATTCGCGCGAATATTGACCGATCTTCTTTAATTTATTTCTCAATAATTATTACAAAAATCGCAAAATGATAAAGAACTTTTCTCCTCGGTTTCACCTACTCTACTTGCACACGAGAGATAATATGGTTATTACTGGACACCCTGTATATAAGAAAAACCATCACGAGTTTATTTTTACGGCAGAAAGAGGATTTTCTAGGTCTATAAATGTCGATTCTACGATCGGGAGAATCTATTATATGTACATATTCATAGATTCATAGATTACTTGTGAATTCGTGAACATTTGCATTCTTGTCAACATTAATTTACATTTCGCGCAGAGAGACCAAAAGATGGATTTAGAGAGTTTTTCATCGTACTTCCATAATACATAGAGCGGATAACGATTGACAATAACTGAACGGCATTGCTATATATAACTTCCTATCCTCTCTAGATCTGAATTCTAAACTTTTTCTCTTTAGGATAAAAACTTCCGTAAATATTCTCTGAAATTGAATTTCTCCCGAAGCAGTTTGTATAGATTGCAACTTTCGCACGAGTGGAGTGGACTGAACGGCTTTTCTTAGAAAGGCAATGCTCTTATAACTTACGGTTAATTCGATTCACATAAAAATCGATTTGCTTGTACACACACGTGATCGCGCGCAATGGCTCTCTCGTTAAAGTATAATTTTCAAGAGTGTACGAATTGTGTTCGAGGGTCTTATCACATACCTCTGTCGCGGGACGAAGCACGTATGGCGTTTACGAGCTTACGAGGATTTCGCGTGCGCACCGGTAATCGTTCTAGTATCATTAACAGCAGCGCGTATATAAGTCACGTATCTCTGTGCACTCCGTCAATCAGACGGAGCTGCGTTCTAGCAGCCGTCACGGTCGCGGATGCAATCTCGAGACTAGGCCGAGTGTGCATCATGCAATAAGCAACAACGATTTTTTATTCCCCACAACTCTAACTATATCATGTGACATCGCTTTTCAGAGCAAACTATGACCGTGTGCATTAGAAATCTATTGTTTCCGAGCCATAGACACGATTTAAAAATAGGATCAAAATTAGAAGGCAATTGCTCGAAAATCGAAAAACGCGAATAGCTTTATTAGCGATTCGACATTAGAATATTTCAGACAAATTAAGCGAAAATTATAAGTTGACGATAAAATATATTATATTTTTAAAACAATTTAAGAATTCTTAAAAGATTTTAATTATTAAATGCATTTTAACACGCTTTTAATTATAGATTTAAGTGGACAATTGATGATATATTAGTTTTTCGTTAAAGAAAAAAGTAATTCTATATTTGTTAAAATAATTTATACTTAAATGAATCAAAAATTTATGCTCACGTATTTGTATATCATGATGATTGACAAACTTAAATTTTTTACATGACACTATGCACCGACAGCATATAGTTCTCGTATATATGTACAGTAACGCATTAATAAGTGCATCTACATTAATGAATTATACATATAGTCAACGTAAAACTTTTCTTATAGAATACCGTGTAGTATATACTTACGGCCTACTAACTTTCTGCAAATTCGAATATAACGTACAAAGGCGCAAGGTTAATAACCCGTGTATAATAAAAGTATAACTATAGAAAAGTCCGGGGATACTTCTACTATTATAGATCTATCGGCCAACGGACTCTTGTCCGTGGACGACACAAGGCACGCATATAGTCTTTGTACGGGAAATTACTGTACGCGTGACATTTATGCGGAGACATTTATTTCTACCTTACTGAATGACATTTCGCGCAATTATAGCATAAATGTGACATAAACGACATAAATATTCATAAGTATAAAATTGTTGCGTTTCTGGTGTGCATGCAATGCAAATAAAAAATAGTAGAATCTTTCATGTAATATATAAAATTTACGACTAAATTTATCGCGAAAATTCTGTCGCGCTGTTAACATTATAATTGATGTAACACGCAATTGATATTATAATTTTCTGACAGGATTATCTCAATATTTTACATATTGTAATAATAATATTATTATAATTTAGGAGTTACAACGAGATTACAATGTCAAAAAAATGTTTTTGTTCCGCTTAAATCGTTACAGTAAGCAGAATTTGCGCTTCGGCAATTTTCTCGTTCGTAATTCATGTGTTTGCATTGAAAAATGAGCGAGTGCACGTTGCATGAGATTTCTCACATGACTTCTGCAGCAACACGCGCATCACTTTATGCCACGCTAATAACATTTCCTACGGCTAAGTGCATCCGTTTCTTTTTTTCTCCGTATTATTTATTATTTACTACTTTTGCGTCCCAATTAAATTAGAATCTCATTCACCGTTATGTTTGTTATAATCAATCGAATTTATTTAATCTCATCAGAATGGTTCATTTTACCATAGTAATCTATTTAAAAAAAATAAGAAAAAAAGAGAAATAACTACTTTTTTTTTCCTTCACAAGCATATTTTAGAAAAATACATTCTTGGCACTTTTAGCTAAATCTTTTTTTATTCGTAATCTTAATCTTTCTTTATTCGTTGGTGAATATTTAGAGGAAACACTGATCGCATGGTTAATATTAAAAAGCCGCCCCTTCTTCTCTTTGTGGTCATCTCTCTTGTTCCTGTACATCGTCTCGTCAACTCGAAGATGGTAGTTAACGTGTTTTAAAGTCCATACGCGGTAATTTTTATTTGTCGCCAGAGGTGCGAGGTGATGTGTTTGTGTGTGTGAATGCGCGCCGCGAGCAATTTGTATGCTCGTTTTTAGTTTGTATAAACACGTAAAACGGCCGACGAGAGAGGAGAACTGTTTCGTGACGGAGCAGCGGTGGTTTGTAGAAAAAGAGGAGGAGGAAAAGGGGGAAATGACCGCGCGCGCCCCGGAGCGGAGCGTCTCTCACGACTTTTGTACACTTTTGCGCTCCATTTTGCGTCTCCGGGCTAATGACACGGTGGGACACTGAAAGAGGCTACATGCGTGTAACGATGGATACGAACCGACGGTTCACGATGTGCACGACGTCGTCGTCGTCGTGTACATACGCGAGGCGGTGCGTACGCTCAATCGTACGCCGCCGCGTGTGCATGCAAATTTTTCTGTGTCAACAAGCTGAGACTCGCCACACTCCGTTCCACGAACGACGACGCGGAGAACGACGACGATGGAGAGAAGTCGTCATCCCGTTCCATCCTCGCACACACACTCGTTACCTCGAGGAAGTCCGGTCGGTGGTTCGTTCCTCCCCTGCAATTTTAATAACCACATCCTTCAGCCATTGGATAAGATGGCGAGTCAAGATCGAAGGCGCGACCCTCCTCGTTTCTTTTTCTGATCCTTCTACCAAAGGTTACTCGTTACTCGTAAGAGAGAGAAAGAGAGAGAGAGAGAGATACATATTTTTTGCCATGTTACATCATCTGAACTTCGCGGCGGCGATCGATGACAAATTACGTTTCGTTGATAATTAATGTCAAACGTATAAAGACGAGCGATTGGTTAATCTCGCATTATCTCTGTATGTCACATAAGGTGCACAAAATAAAATTCAAACGTATCTCGCGAAATGTGTGTTTCAAGGACTTGAATGATGTAAATTGTATTTACGCGATCGAGGGACAGCATTTACGTGAGCTCGTGTTAAACCACGATGTGTTTCCCGTTTAATTAAGTAGTTACAAAACACAGTGGTATTTATTAAAGAGATCCGTTGATATGAGATAATGTGCGTTTAGAGACTTAGTGCTATATAATAATCGGTAATATTACGTTGTTCGATCCTAGATTGATGATTACGAGCTAACGCAATTATCGACTAATTACATTACAATTGAGAATGATTTGTTAAATCATATATTCGATTTTCTATACTATCGTAAATAAGATAAATCGTATCATGATTATCGCAATATATTCTAATGAATATATTTGATTGTCTTCATACTAGAAAAAAAATTCTGCAATATTTAATGCATAAATTAAATCTCATCTCTCTTATTTTTACTTGCACACTTTTAATTCTTAGAATTATGTTATTCTCAAATTTGAACGGCTAATAGATTCATTAAATTTGTGATGCGCGTATAAATTTCTATTTGTGCCAACATTTGTGTCGTGTGTAACAGAGTGTCGCTTAATATCGGTACGCATATATGAAGAAGACCTAGATTTTCTCGTATCAATAAAGCTCTTTGCTGCCTAATTGCCGTCTTGTTTCGATCCCACTCATATGTCAGAAATTGCGGAATGAGTCGGCGGTTTGCGCGCAGCTGTTACATGTCAACGTCGATAACGTGATTGAATTTTCCTGTCTGTATTACATAATATCCCCAATGATGTAATTACGAAAACGTCGCGGCTTGAAACGGATACGGCAGTGGTAAACTTCTGTATCGAAAAGATCGCTTCGATGGTGGAAATGCGTTATTGCGATAGAATACCGCTAGTAAGAGTAAGATTCAGAGAGCATGAAAAACATATTTATATCATGCACGAATATTGTTTATCTAATTGAAAAAATGAGATAGAAATTAGTCTAGATGTATCGTGCAGGATAAAGAATTAACACATTTTGTAATACTTTTTATTTCTCATTTAACTTGCCATTCTATAGAACTTGCTATATCTAAGAGATAAAGCGAATAATATAGATATTTTACAAAGACAGAGATCCGATATAGTTATGTCCAAGAGCTTTGAATGTGAGTTTACGCGAATTATAATTGTTTAAAAAAAAAAAAGCAAAGTTTTAATAAAGAGACTCCCACAATCGTAACAGTGAAACAGACGATGATATACATAAAAGGTAAAAGTCTATGTTTCAAGTTACTTAATTTAAATTTTCTGCGATTACGCTGTTACATGGAACTTGTATTCATTGCACGGAAGTCAGGTAGTTAATGCAATCGACACAGGACAGTACAGGATTGCGTATGAAATCACGTTCTTGATCAACTTCTTGAAATTTATAAGTTACGATTTAAGTTGATATAACGTGTCTTGAAAAAAATGTAACAATGAAAAGAGAGTAAGTATTCTCCAACTATATTAGTTCAATTAACTACGTCATTATAATATTAGCGAAAATAGATGGAAATTAAAGTGAAAAAAATAGACGATATCCTTTGCACATTTGTGGATTAATTATATATTAATCAGAACAATTAATAATTAATAATTAAATATTGATGAATTCTCATAATAAATAAAGAAATATCGACAATCAATTTAAGTATTGATTAATTGTAAGAGTGTGATATATGTATAACATTTATTAAAACGAATATAAAAATTGCATCATAGAATTTAGATTATCTACACTAATTAAATAATATTAGTATGATATGCAGATACATATAATATATATTACTTCGAATCTCTTGTCGACAATTGATTTCGTCCATTCTAGTTTCTTATCATCTCATCTATTGTCGAGTCTTTTTATGTAGGCAATTTAATTAAATTTCTATATATAGTTCTTGATAAAACCGAGCTATAAATCCCGATATACGTTCATCGATCATTTAAATGGTTTAGTACTAAGCATGTCTATTTGATTCTTATCTTATGTTCGCATCAAATCTTTAATAATTAAGCAAACAGAATTCAGATTCAGATGGTTTGCGGTTAGTGTAACGAGAACATGTATCCCTCGATGTAGAGCTCTTATGAACATTAAAAATTTCGCTAATGAAATTTTCTTACGCTGACAAAATGAGAAACGTGAACGTACTCGAATTGAAATGTAATCGACAGGATACGGAAGTTAGCCAGCTACTGCGTAAGCATCTGAATCACATACTTAGTTTATTGCATATTAGAGCCGTTGATGTCTCTTATCTTATTACGTAGTAATCGTTGAATAACATAATGGATAATATGGCTGTGTGTGCGCGGGGCAACTACTTTATTTCCTGCGCCAACTTTTTTAACATCCCTGAGCAAATTTCATATTATTAAGAAGGTGGCTTCCCTCTCTCGCGTGTTCTCTTTCTCTTTTTCTTTTTTTCCTTGTTTTTCTCTCCCTCGTCTTTCTTCGATCGAGCAGTTCCGAACTTTCCTTCGTCGCGACCTTTAATCGCACGTCTTCCGAGTTACGTTGTGCTCGTCGTTAGCTTCGTAGTTGAAAACTAATTATGGTGTACGGAGAACTACCCGCCATTGGCTGGTATTCCCGATGAAATTGCCATGTCTGCGCGTTCTCGGCCATCAATAATTCGTACATGATTCAATCGATGAAACGAACGTTAGCCGTGCATTTGTCGATTCTCGTTCGTTCGTTTTACCAGTAAACTGCACGCGACTTTGTCTTTTATTGGATATGCATAGATAGTTTCCTCTACATCGCTTAATTTAAATGCCTAGGGCACATTTTTAGATGATTTTAATTTTATTTGTTAATGAAAAAAAGTTAATTATATTGTGAAAATTCACAATATATTCAAAATACGTATCCTCTAGTTCCGTAATGCAATTTAATGATGTATATAGTTTAGCAATTGTGTATCAGTAAATCAACAACTGTTGTTAGAAAAATTTTGCGATTCGAATGAAATTAAAATTACGGAAATCAGCCTGTCCGAAGAAGCATCTCCTATCTTGGAGTAGCGAGTTTGTGCCGAGATGAGCGACGATGGTGGGATAGGAAGTTCCTCGTTCATCAGGAAGGTTTGTCGGATGATCAATTGGATATTGCTGGCCAGTCGCTCTTTCTTCTTACTTTCTCCTTCTCTCCCTCTCCCTTTCTCTCACTTCCTCTCGCCCTCTTCACCTCCCGGCCCATTAGCCCCGAGACGCGGGGATCGGATAATTAGCGAAGCATTCGCCCGATTCTTGCCTCCTTCTTCCTCCGTCCTCTTCCTTCCTGCGCGGCGAGGAGAGTCCTTAATAATTGTAACTGGACACGGAGCCAGCAGCTTCACCTACAGCGTCGAGCTCGTCTCCTCTCGCTCTTTCACATCCTATTCCTTACCTCGTTCGCATCTCCCTCTCGTTCTCCCCGCGTATTCTCTCTCTCCTTCTCACCTGCGCTGTCTTTCCGAGCGCGCTGCCCACTTTACAATACACTTTGTCCATCTGCCTTTTAAGGAGTGAAAAAAATGAAAAAAGGGGGCGTGGCCAGGGAGATCAAAGGGTGCCGCCGCCGGTGCCTCCACCACCCAGCGCCAACGAGTGGAGGTAAGAGAGGTGCGAAGGGAGCGAGAAAGAGAGAGGATCATAGAGACGAGACACACAACACAACACCGCGCCACACATCGCACCGCATCGCGCGCACGATGGTATGCACGCCACACGCTAAGCCCGCCGCTCCCTCGCGGCGCGAGTTACTAAGGCCCCGCGTGCTAACCACGCTAACGCTTTACGATACAGCCCGACTGTGGATATACTGGCTACCACATGTAATATTCCCTCGCCCGAAGTTTCGTTGCCTTTGATATCTCGCTATGTGTCAAATGAAAGATTATTTCACAAAAAATAATGAAAGATAGAAATAGGAGATGAGAGATCGAAAAATGTGTTATATAAAATACATTACGTTACAATTCATTCGACAAGTAACTCAATATTCTATAAAATACAAATTTTGCAATATGCAATTGTTTATAGTTTGTATAATTTCTACAATTCTTATTTATATGAAATAAAATATTTTCTCTAGCAGTGAAACACACGTATATCTGAGTAAACATATTTTATGTATTTTGTATGTGTCGTAAGCACATTTATTTGTGAAAAAGATATGAAATATATATTTTCGCGAAATATATATATATATATATAGCTTCGTAAAATATAGGCATCTATCTAAAGAGAGAATTTCTTAACGATTTACACAGATTATTTATACGGATGTACTCTCGATAGCTTGCGCAGGCATCGATACTTGCGTGTTTTCGTATATGTGCTCTCATTTACGTACCTGCGGCACGGGCTTGCTGCGTTCGATACTAGCCTGTCAAGCTTGACACGCTTAACGAAGATAAGTGAGAACGGTGAGAAAGGAAGTGCCTCGTTTATCTGGAAGGTTTCTCGAATAACATATTCGATGCTGCGTGCTGCCTCCATAATGATCATAATAATATTTGCCGCTACTGTAACGCCAATAAGTATCCTTCATTATCGGCCTTTTCGCCTTTACCTCGGGCCCCGTTCTTCCTTCCGTTTTTAAATCGCTTCGCGCGCCGTAAATAAAATTCGAATTACAAATTACAAGATTATTTTTATAAATCTTCGCCGGCGCAAGAAATTTCCGCGGAAACGATACCGTATGAATAAAATAAGCGAGGAGAATTAATAATACCTAAGAATAAACGAATTAGAGACACGAGCATTGAATTGCATCCAATGCGGTAATCAACGCGAACAATGCCAACATTGTATGCTTCATCTTGTGCGTTAACAGAGACACGAAAGAAATACTACAATCAGGTCGAAAACCGGCCTTAGTGGTCGAATCTTCACGAGAAATACCATTCAGAAGTTAGTAATAACGGTGGCTTTTACACGCAAGAATACGTCCAAGGTTTCTGAGGCTGACCATCGTGGTTTGGCAAAATTTTGATTTGGCGCAGGATGACGATGATTTCACAAAAGCGCCGTATACGCGGTTGAAGCAGAAGGCTTGAGCAAAAGAGACAAAAAGAATCGCGCATATGTGTCTTTATCGATATTTTCATTTTCAAATGGCGCAATAAATATAAACCACAACTTAGTAATAATATATGGTTGTTTTTAGTTCCAAGATATAACTTTGCAAAGTTATAGCATTCGATTTAATTTGTTTATTTTATGCTAATTGTAAATATAACAGAACTTTTTTCTTCTTTTTTTAATAGAAGTTATTTAATTATATATACGCGCAATATATATTTCTTTCTATTATTAATAAGATAAAAAAAGCACATAAATATTTAAAAGACAGGATAACTTCTGCGAAAATTGATAGGTGTGTCACAATCCTCATGAAAATACAATTAATGTTTTGCGCTGATCCGCAGCATTAATTCTCTCTTGCATCACTCGATTGCGATATTTTTACCGAAATGCAAATGCAAATGCAAAAACATAAACGCGGAATAGGCGACTATTTGCAAATTGATACAGCGCAGTGAAATAATCTTGTTTCGCATCGTTCCCCAAATTGGGCACTCTAATTGATAGACGCGTAAATACGTAGTATGAGTAATGAAGTTGGCGTTGGTGGCCGAACAACCCGCTAATGAATTCCGGACGCTGTTTGCCGGCTATTTATTCGAAGCATCGAATATACTACATCCCGAGTAATTGGTTAATAAAACCCCGGAAGGCCGCGCTCTTTTCGGCGTGATTAATTGTGCCCCCGAGCTGTTCTGTTCTTATTTTGAGACACACGGACAACACAGTCTCCTTGCGTATCTCGACACTCGGCTGCTTTCCCTTCCTTGAGCAAATGGCGTATCATTTATCAACTATGCAATATTGATTTATAAACCTCACCTGGATCTTATAAAAATAAGAAAGTATAATTTGCCAGATAAATGAGGATTTAAATTGCGCAAGAAGATTACTGTTTCATTAAGATATTAAGATATCATGAATTTATGAAAGAAAATTGGAATTTAAAGTTGTCTCCTTTTGATCTAACTTTTGTGCGTGTAATTTCGTATCATATAGCAGCAAAGTGCGTTAAATATTTATTCAAAAAACAATCAGAATATTATTTATGAAGAAGCTAATATTTTATTTAAAATCCCTCAAGCATGTTATACCAAAATTGTTTATTAAATTCGCTTTTCGAAAATGTAATTAACATAAAAAGAAAACAAATCTGTTTTATCTTTTTTCACTCTTTGTACTAATTCTATATTTTCTACATTTAAACAGATGCATATATCAAAGTGAAAAAAAAATTAGCAATTTACATGTAGAAAAAATGGATTTAAAATTTACAAATAACAATTCCGGTATCGCGAGAAACAAGCAACTCTAAACACGTTGTTACGGCGATACTTAATACAACTTTTATGCATCCGTAAAGGGAGACACGCCCGCGCATTCGGTCCGAGACGAGTCATCATCTGTCTACGGGCACTCAACGCCGAGAATCGAATTTTATATGGAGATTGCCGTTGTTCCCAGGAGCACTAAAGAGAGTTAAGTGTCTCTTAAAATGGCTGTCGTTTGCTCGTAAGAGGGGTAGCTTCCTTTTCTGCGTCAGAACAGTCTGTCTCTCTTCTTCTTTCTCCCGCGCCTGGTATTATTATTACAAAGAGGAGTCCGCGGCATAAATAAATCGTAAATCATGCGCCGTCATAAATGTCAAAAACCTTCGAGACAGTTCAGAACGCGCGATCACCGCACAATGGCGATGCAATTTTGCAATTTTAACGCTTATAACCCCCCACCTTCTTCGCTCTTCTGCCGCAGTCGCGGACGAGATGCGGCTAAAAAACGATATTTTTTGCGACGTATACAGAATGTCAGTGTGACTCGCACTGCGACGGCACTTGACTGTCGTAATAATGATAAACCGAAGCTCACCGTTCTGTCAAAATGTCCTGGAACTCGTTAACGCAATCGCGGATTATATTTTTTTAGAAATTATTATATTTTCAAAAATACAGATTAAATAAAGTCGCTATTGCAGGTATTTCTCGATTTTTTAAATCGATATAAAAAAACAGGAATAAATGCATATTTTAATAAAATTGTCAATGTGCATTTAGCATTAAATAGAACGAATAAAATTTTCATCGTGCGCGTGTAATGAACGGAAATAAAAAAAAAAAAAAAGAAAATTCTCCGAGTATGCACTAATTGCAAGTATCAACCCCTCGTTGGTTTATGCCAAACATTTAATTTGCGGCGTGCATACGTTCGCCTATCTACCCCAGACATCGCATCCGAGCCTTCGTTGGATAACGAGACTGCGAGTTGTTAACAACGGAGTTTAATTGCTCACTGTACGTTTGTTCTCGCTGGAGTTCATTCGAAATAGCGTTGGAGTTTTCACCAAATTTGCATAAATATTAAAGAAGCGCCAAAGCGTGACAACAATTCACTAGAAACACCAGACTGGTTGACTGGTGGATATAGATATTTTTATATATAATATATAAAATATTTTTATATATTTTAATAAAAAAATCTATAATTTTTCAAACAATCTATATATATACATATAGTAATCTACTTTTTATCATATAAATAGAGAGCTTTCTCAAAGGCTGTTTATAATCTTACGTAGTATTTTTTCCGTTTAAGACTTTAAGATAATAATTTTACATATATGCCGAGCCAATCGATGACAAACAGGCAAACTTATATATCGAGACGGCATATTTTTGTTTTGTTGATCAATACATAGTATTAAATTAATTAATATAGAAAGCAAAAGAGCTCTCGTATTCATCTATAACCCTGAAATATCAATGGGGATCTTTTTGAGGGAATTATGTCTTTATTATATGTTACAACTGTGCCAGCCACCTGTTTACTCCTTTTTCTACCTCTCGCTTCGAATTAACGTTACTTTAGGAACAGCGGGCGAAACGAAAGATCTCGAGGAACTCAACTGGTGATCCATCCGTCGAAAATAAGGGGGAAGAATCTATATCCGCGCCTTTATTGAGACACCTGACAGACGCAGCTGATCATTGTCCAATGAAAACCTTGAGAGGGAAACGAGAATACGACCGCAAGAGCATTGGATGCTTCCTCGACGGCCAATAGCGTGGCGAAAATCGCCACGAAAATACCGCCTGTTCGATCGATTGCGGCGAACAAAAAGAAATGGATCGCATATTGCACGTTGCACGAAATTCGAAAATAGAAAATAGCAAATAGAAAAAAAAACAAATGAAGGGATTTTGTACTTTTGCATTTTTTTTTAAATATAAAAGCATTTAGAGGCTTATATATTGAATATAATAATTTTGCTAGGGAGATGATATTTTCATCAAAATTAAAATCTGCAAAAATGGTTATCTGTAATATATTATAGGATGCCCAAAATCTATTAATACAAAGTAACTATTAAACTTTCGCATTTTTTTTAAATATAAAAGCATTGAGAGGCTTATATATTGAATATAATAGATTTGCTAGGAAGATGATATTTTCATCAAAATTGAAATCTGCAAAAATGGTTATATATTATGTAATATATTATAGGATGCCCAAAATCTATTAATACAAAGTAACTATTAAATTATCTTTTATCTACAGATTCTTTGATGAACTTTAAGTAGAGTTTTGAGAACTTGATAGCACGTAATGTTTTTGACCATCTCTTAATTTTTGACTTTAAATAAAATTATCTTTATAATTAAATATTAAAATAAAATTTTGATAAAACATTATTAGTATTGAATTAAAAAAGTTATTATTTGTATGAAAAGATTTTCGAGATAAAAAAATACACGTTTCTAGTAATCGATTGATAATTTTTTACGTCAGTATTCTCTATCTGTCTATCCTTTAGCTATATTTTATACATAATAAGACAAGTACGCGTTAAAAATAAACTCCATTTTTTTGGCTGTTATTATTAAGCCGAGACATTCATTAACAGTATAGTTTTATCAATACATATTTTTTTCTCGAACCGGGTGCGATATATCACGTCGCTAAAGTCTGACTGCAATGGACGACGAATCGATCGATGAAGGCACGATCGTTTCTTTTTGTATCTTTTTTTTTTTTCTCTTTCGCACAATAAAGAGACACGTATACTATACGTGCACGTCAGGCACATTGGATGAAACGATTGGGCGCAATGTACACGGAGCACGACTGTGGCGAATGAACGTAGCGAGTTCCCGAAGGAGCTACGCTCCGCTGCGCGACGTAACGACTCGCTAAGTACGTACTTGTAGGCGGTTATTTTTCCACTGATATTAGGAGAAGAGAGACCGCCTTGTATTTTTTTCGCCATCTTTGATACGAGTGCACACGAGGGTGCTCTCTTTTGCATATACACGACTATCCGTAAGCTGACACGCAATTAGGACCTCTCACTCTCTTCGTGTCGCGCCTTTATATTTTTTTCCCTTCACCCGACAAAATTGATTTACTTAAATTATTATGTTAAAAAAACCATGACGATCAAGATATAGAAACGAAGAATAGTATAATAACGCTAAAGCGAAGTTAGACTTCATTCTACGCTACGTTCTTTATAAATATTCGTGGAGAAAAATAGGTTTAGAAAACAGGAGAAAATATTTTTTGTAAATTTGTTGTGGAAACTGTAAAGTGTGATTTTTTATTTTATAAAGCGATTTTTTTTGTTAGTAAAAACATTTAAACATATATTATCATATTATAATATTACCATAATATATTTTTAACATATTATTATAAGTTGAGCTTTCCACAATAAATTATACATTTAGACATAAAAAAAATATTGCAAATTTATTGCAAAATATATTGGCAACAGAACTATAAAATATTTTTAGCTAAAGTGACTCTATATTAAATATCTTAGCTCTTTATCTCGATATCTTTGAGATTTTCAAACGTTTTAAATTTTCTCAAGTACTTTTCTTTCTATTATTTAAGATTGGGTGAAAAGTCTCGAAATTTTTTATTTTTCTCAACCTCTTATATAATAAATTCTAATCATTTAATAAATTCTAACATCGGTATATCTATTTACTTGATGCAATGAACCACAAATGGACCTAGGTGTTAGACATATTTATGACACCCTGCGGTTATCAAACTGTAAAGTTTAACGGCCATAGTAGTCTGACCTAATCCCATACGTCATTCGTCAATCTCTCTAAGCGCGTACCAGGCTATTAGATCGCCGATATATATACGAGACAATAATGGAACGATAATAATTCGTTTCCAGAGACAATTCAATTTTCGTAAGAATGCAGCGGGGCGCGCAAGCCACTACCTGTCCCTTCAATTAACGAGAGCGCGATTCTCCCACGGAATAAAATGACAAGGAAGGATTTGTACGCGCGCGCGCGTGCTTCCCATCGCATCGGCATCGCGTGGCTCCGAGCTCCTCCAACGAGATTCCTCATCCGGCTCATTTCTCCCGGCTCTTTCGGAGATGCAAAAGCTGACTCTGGCGCGGCGTCAAGCGCTCATTATTAATACGCGAGGCGGTGCTTGTGCTAGAGCGGCGGCAAGCATTCACGTGTTTTTCCTCGGGGCGCCCGGCAGGGAAACGGGATGAAACTCTGCAAGTGAAGGGGGCGTAGGAGATGGAGAAAAAGGAGGATGAAGACGAAGGGTGGTAGGTATCGAACAGAGCACCTGCCGCCTCTAAATCTCGCTACTTAAGGCCGCTAAGTGTCACGGCCGTGAAGAGGAGCCTCTTGCCGTTGCATTTAATTGGCTAGTCTCATACGCTCGCTATTTCTAGCGAGCAGAGTTGTTAACCCATTACCAGCCGCTTACAACCGCGGTAAACACGATGTGGCGCGCGAGACCGGCTCGATTTCGCGGAAATATATCCACGTGTGCCACCTGAACGGCAAATCTACCATCAAAAGACTAAACGCGCGCGTAAATTAGATACGAATTTAACCGCTCGAGGTGTAAGCGGACAAAGAAACTTATGAAACGGCAAAGCTGCGCGTAGGCTGCTTTCAAATAGATGTTGCAAAAATATATATTTAACGCGTGCTTCGTAGCCGGTATGCCATTTTCTACTTTTAACACTAAATGAAGCCCTTTGATCCTTAGTTTAAGTTAATACACATCAGTATTCTTATAAAACAAATAAAACTTGAGAAAATTAGATGGCTGTATTTTTTTTTTTAATCTTAAATGTAGAGCATGAATATGCAATTATTTATTTAGCTGTATAAATAATTTCAATTGATTATATATCGGGAAGATTCTTTTCTGTCACTCTTACCTACGTCTAATAATTATTTGATTAAATACAAGACCTCTGAGAAAAAATCTGAACGAATGCCAGATAATAAATAAATTGCAGGCAGCATGATTCTTGGAGGCTCGCATGTTCACACACGATTTAACAAACTTGCTTTCCCGTCATTTTTACATGTTTCCTCGGCATTTCGCACGCACGAAAATGTATCGCGTTAAGTAACCAGTGGTTGTTAATAGTCGGCAACTAACCAAAGTGTAGAGGCGTCGTGACACATGGCGCAAAACGTTGCCAAATTCCAGTAACAAATGCGTCACGGTTGCCCAATCCATCCGACAGGTGCACGTAAATTAATAAGCCGCCTAACTTACGACACGCTGCATATAAATTGGATGATATCGCGGGGAGAAAAAAAGAAATTTCTCGTCTCTCTCTCTCTCTTTCCTGTGACATTCTTATTAGGAGAAACGCATTAAGAAATTCTTTCAACGACTATCCCGCCTCTCTCGATCTCCGAATTTGCGATTCCACAAAATCCACGAATCGATTGGACATAGCTAATTTAATAAGCAGCGCGGACTTTACGAGCCGATTCAGCAGCCGCAGCAGCAGTAGCGGCAGCGGCAGCAGTTGCAGTCGAGATTTAAAAGCCGCTTTGCAACTACCCTCCCTCCCACCCATTCGCGTTCTACCGCAACTCTTTCTCGTTTCGTCTGTCTGTTGCACGGTCCATGGACAGCATCGTTCTCGGCGCAAGCCGGCCGGCTTAATGTTGTTTTAATTAAGTAGGCGGTTAGCCGAAAAGAATGTCGAGTCGGTACTTTCGGTCTCGTCGACTTCCCCTGCCGCTACCTTTTCTCTTTTCCTCCTCCTCTCCCCCTTTTTCTCTCTCACTCTCTCTCTCTCTCTCTCTCTCTCTCTCTCTCTCTCTCTCTCTCTATTTCGAGAGGTGCCGCGTAACTCAAGTCGCATGTGTTCTTCGTATGTTCAGACGCGATGGACGATTTCGCTTGACTAATCGCCGTCTTTTTAATCCCCTCTACGACGTGAAGGGAAAGGAAGACGTCGTGCTCCACGTGTAAAATGTTCTCGTGTTTATCTACGACAGGCTTGAATCAACTGTCGTGCGCAACGGTCGACGGTAGTATCAATATTTGAAGACTCAAGGCATACACAGGGTTGCAAATGCCAAAAATAAATTGTCATTTCATTTAAAATTGTCGAGAATTAATGGTTCATTTACCTGATTTCGAGATTATCTTAATCTTGAGATTCCTTTTCAAGACGTGGTGCCACTCTTCGAATTTCTGTACGCTTTTCTCGTGATTTTGCACGTCGACCACATAAAAGTCACTACAAAAATAAAAATTATTTTAAAATACTAAAATATATTTATAGCCTATATTTATAACTTCTTTTATGTTAGTTTTAATTTCTATTGATTAAATCAGAAGAATTGATTAAAGTTAGACATTTTGCATATATTTACACGTTAATGCATAATATGATCAATATAATGTTCAGTCGCAGATTCAATTATTCCATATAATTTGATTCTAAAATACAAAACTGTATCTCTCGCGGTAAATATAGTGTTAAGATTAAGATGAAATCGATTTCCTGATGATGTAGATTATTAGCGAGGTTAATGAGCGATGTTAAATCGTGGACCGGCTCCTTTCGCTGCGAGAACGTGTTTATGTATAACATACATCTGGATATATTATTAACTGATGCAATGATATTTTTTAACGCGTATTATAAATTAATAAAAAGCAACATAATTCATAAAGAATTTTAATACAATTAATAAAAAAAATGTTGATCATTCTTTTAGATATAACTTTATATAACGCGAAAAATAATTTTGTAAATTCTCACGACTCTTAAATTTTCGTATGAGTTATAATGTGAAAGAGAGTTGAAGGATGCCATGGCTGCATCTCTCTCCATATATAGCCGCTTCAGCAGACCGTAAAATTGCCGTGTAAAAATGTATAAAAATGGTACGTCTGCCGGTACATAAAAGCGCGCTTATTATCAGTTGAATTAACCTAGTGTTCGGTTGGAACAATTCTTCGCAAGCATAAAGCAACGAAACCCTTTGTATTAAGAAAGAAGATTCACTCTTTGTGCTAAATTACACCAGAGCTCAAAATTATCACAAATTACACACCGAGTTATTTGTGAGAAACCAGGACAAAATGACGATACATAGGGGGTAAAGTTTTAATTATAATTTCCTCAATTTGCTAATAAGAAATGATAATAAAAAATTATTTCTAATTGAAAAGTATGCAACTGTACGTAACGTCATTCTGAAATTTATCGCGATAAAAATGAGCTCATAAGAAGTCTTTAACTGATAATCTTGTCAATTTTATTGACATTTATCTGATACAAAAAGAACAAAAATCAAGAATTATTTTTCGTGCAAAATCGCTCCTTTCACTTTTGCTTCGTTTATTCAATTTTTGTATTTTAATTCACGAAGTTTGAAAAAAGAGGTATCTTCGAATTTTATCGATTTACAATCTCTCTCATTACCGTATCGGTTACACAATTTTTTCGGCGCAATTAATAGCTTAAAGTGTGTCTCGCAATTTCTCCACATTTTCGCGTGTCGCAAATCGCGCCGGTGCATTCGGGAAGCTGCAATCACGACGGCGGATCGTCACCGAGGCAGACGGTTGAAATCTGAGAGAAGAAACACTTCCCGCGTATTCCGCTATAGCTTTACGGTAATAGCTGTCCGGACGGGCAACTCTCCGTTCTGCATTTACGTCGGACAATTATAAATCGTATCTCATCACCTTTCCTCGCCTCTGTTTCGCCGTGATTTTTATCGGCGCCGCAATCACGCCGGCGACTCTCATCCGTAACCGCTTTAATCACATTTTAACTGTACCGAGTGTCCATGATTACAGTGTACACGTTCGAGGAGCACAGTTACGCTCCAAGCACGATATGCACGCTGTTAAATAATGCGATACGATGATCCGCAAGAAAGTCGGACGACGCGAATTATTTGCAAACTATCAATCATTGCTTCATATTGCAATTACATTATATTTCATATACATATGTCACCGACTTGTAAGAAGAGCGCATACGCGAATACTTTTATTTTAATCGATCTCCTCTTTAATTGATATTTTCTGATAGAGTAAAATATCAATTAAAGAGGATCGATTAAAAGAGAAATATTTGCATACGTGCTATCTTTACAAGTCGGCGAAATTGTATGTGAAATACAACGCAGTCGCGAGTAATAAGAAACAATGATGCTTTGCGAATAATTCGCGTCATTCAACTTTCTTGCAAATCATCGTATTATTGAACAGCTTGCAGACACATACTGATTTCGAAACTGCTAATATTTGCTATTTCCTCTTTCTCTCTTTCTCTCTCCCTCTCTCTCTCTCTCTCTCTTACGTTATTATATTATATATATATAATCTAAACTAATAAAAATAGATAACTAATAAACTAATAAATATATAATCACATACATTGTACTTACAAAGCAACGACGCAGATGCGATTACTTCGTTTAGTATAAATTAATTAGTAATATACACCATGATATTGTGCGCGTGTCGATGCAAATGGCATATCGAAATACTATCGCCATCGTATGTTCAATTCGAGAACTATTAATGAATTAATTGTAAAAGTTTAACAGTCGGTACAGATAAAATAATATTCACATTTTGACATAAAAAAGCACGTTAATAGTTAGCCACGGGATTTTTTTTTATTTTATTATTATTCTACAAAATATTCAATTTTTATTTTATTATCTTTATTTAAAAGAGAAAATTATCTTACGGGTAAACTGCTCAACAGATAATGAGTCAACAGAGACGAAGGCGATTAATTTAAAGATTATATATCAAAGAATCGTTCGTAATTATCTTCTGATTTAATTACGAAAAGAATTAAGTAAAATATGTATTTTTGAGGGAAGGGAAGGGAGAGAGATAATCCAATTTATGTGGGAGAAAATAAAATTGCAATTTGAAGACATTATATTTATATATGTCTTATTACATTGCAAGACTAAGTAAAAGATTACGAAAGATTAATTTGGCAAAGCTAAATTGCTACATTAATTATGTTACAGATTATGGATGGAAATACCTGATGGAAAAAAGGAGAGGGGAAGAGAAGAGGGAGAAAAATCCCGTCAATGTGTTCTCGTCGACGACACACTCTGTTTATGCCATTCAAATGAGAAGCAGTGCTGACACGACGTGCGCGCGCGACTGCGTTGGCAGGCCTGGAATCGCAGCGAGTAAAAAATTGATGAGCTGTGAACACATAACACATCGCATATATCCGCAGTGCGCGTTGTGCACGTCGTGCAGGTGCAGCGAGCGAACAACACGCGTGCGGACACGTTTATACGCAAACACTGGCGGAGAGTATCACGATTGTTGTCGTTGTCGACGAGCGAGAGCCTAGCAATTGTTGGCCTAGCCCGGGACTCGTAGTCGCGGAGATGATCGTCGCTCGTGAGGATCATCGCGACGGGACGAGCGCGACGACGAGCCGGAAGCTCATCGCGGCGGGAATGTGAGCGAGGAAACGCGCTTCGCGAGAGCGTCGCGTCCGCGCGTCGTCGACCTGGCCCAGTTGGAGAGGAAGAGACGCGGACACGGACGTCGCGTGGTCGTTGCTTTATATGCTGTACGCTCTACACGTTCGCGGGAAGCGGCGGATTCGTAGCGGCGATGGCGGATTTCGACGCGATCTACGAGGAGGAGGAGGAGGAGAACGAGCATAATTTGGAGGAGCACTACGTCGCGATGGTGCCGGATCCGATCGTGATTCGCGGGGCTGGCAATATGACGGTGTAAGTTGAAATCAGTTGAAATGTATGTGCATCTAATCAGAACGTACGAGAGAGTTCTTTGTTGTCTCGAAAGTATAGGGGGAGGAGGTGGAGGAGGACTCGCGCGCTCTTTCACAAAGGGAGGCAAACAATGGATCACCTGATTTCGGTCAATTTTGACGCCTCGCAACGCGCGACTCGTCGTCCTTGTTATTGACATCGCGGATTGACGAGGCGATTTTTTCCTTAATCATGAAATGCATATTCAGCGTGATCGCGCGAATTGTTTATTTGTATGTATATATATGTACATATAATGAAATCATTATATCATCAATCTTCAAGTTGAATGAATATTATTTTAATCGATAAATGAGGAAAATGAAACATGTTTTACATGTACATACATATATATGACTATAAAATACATATGCTGTCGATAAAGACCTTTGCATTATCTGTGCCATGTTTATCTGCATTTTTAATTGCATGTAATATGTAAATGTTTGTGTGATAAATTATTACTTATTTCTGATAAAAAGATATTTATGCATATTGTTTATTTAGCATAATTGTTTCTGTAATCAATAAACAATATTCCTCAAATATCTGATCTGTATAATATAAAATAACATTATTATTTTAATATATACACATATAACAAAAGTTATTCTCTTGTGAAACTTTAAATCAAAATTTTATTAGATATATTAACATTCAAAGTTTTTCAAAATTCCTTAACTTTTAAGATTATATAAATCTGTAACTATTTATATGTAAAAAAGCATACACTATTTTATATATAGCTTTATTTAAAAGGTCTTCAATTAAAAGTCTTATCTAACCACTGATCTGCCACTGATGTTTGTATGATTATTCATATGTTGGAAGAAGATTATTAATCTATGTAATATTCTTTTTTCTTTTTATTTTAGATTCGGTCTCAGTAATCGTTTTGAATCGGAGTTTCCTAATGGCCTCATATCCCGGGTAGCACCAGAAGAATTTAAGGCAACCGTTATGAGAATAAATAGTGTACTGAAAAAGACTTTACCTGTTAATGTTAAGTGGTTATTCTGTGGTTGTGTATGCTGCTGCTGTACCCTAGGATGTTCTCTGTGGCCTGTTATTTGTTTGAGTAAAAGGGTAAGACATAATTATTATGTGAAATTTGAGATTTTTATAGCATTTGTGAAATAAATATGTAATATATAAATATTTAAATGTATATATATCTTCTTTTATAGACTCAACACTCATTAAACAAATTGTTAGAATGGGAAAACAGTAGACTTTACCATAAACTCGGATTACATTGGAGATTGGCAAAACAGAGATGCGATAGCTCTTCTATGATGGAATATGTAAGATATTACAAAATTATATTAGAATCTAGGATAAGCTATTATATATATATTGTGCAAGCTCAATAATATCAACTAATATTATTTTTTTATTTTCTTTCTTGACATTACAGGTTCTTCTAATTGAATTTATTCCAAAGATTCCAATCTATAAGCCCGACTAAGTATATAAACAATATAAAGTACATTTAAATTGTGCAATTAATAATGCATCAATATAAATCTTGTGCAATGCAACACTTACATGCAGAGAAATGCAGAGCAGATAAAGTGCCGCTACAATGATACAGGTACTCTTTCTGGTACTTATCTAATGCATATTTTTGTAAATACCATGGGTAGAAATGCACAGTACAATAATTCGACATAATAACGAATTGATGAAATTTAAATTATCAAAAGAAAAAGAGACAGCTATTTAGAAAAATCTGGTTATTATTTATTTTATATTCTTTATATCAGTTTTAAATTTTGTAAATTAAATCGCCATCTTAGTTTCTCATCATTTTCTCTATTCTTACTAAATATGTTTCGCACTGAAAACACCGCTCGATAATTTATTTGTCACTTTTTTTTTTAATTGCGTGAACGTAATAATCTCAGATAATGCTTACTGAGTTCCTTGTAATATACAGAAATCTGTACTCGTCAACTAGAATTTAAGCATTCAGGTGAGAAATTAATCTGATTCAGTACAACGAACATATTAAAATACAGATAATAAAGTGAAAATGAAAAAATCTCGCTAATAAATCTGTCTAATTGTGCGTAATACAACACATGCACGTTGTACATACATACATGTACATATATAGAAACTTATTTTAACTATAAGTTAATTTCTTACCATGGTGATATTAGAAAGTATGATATGTAAAGCACAGCTTTACTTTCTGATACAAATTTGACAAGATATTTTAACATGAACGAAACATCTGAAGTGAGAAAACGCGCGTTGTTATATGCAATTAAGATAATTAATGTAGATTTCAGAAAATGTAGATAGCAAACTCGTTGATAAAAATATAAAATATCGACAAAATATAAAATGACGATAAAAAAAAATTTAGTTGGGAAACACAGCAATCTAATAATAGGGTAAACAGTACAACTATCAAATAATACAATTATAGTTATACTGAAGGACGTAGGAAATATCGTAGGAAAGATTACCTTGAAGCTTATTTGCTCTTGTTTCATGATAAAAAAAGCCAACGTTATATCGTCGTGATTTTTGTCCGTATGATTTTAGGTCAATAGTAAAACTTGCTGCAGGGACATTTCTGTCACATATATTCTTTTTTGAAGTTAATGTTTAAATTATATATCTTAAGAAAAGTGAGAAAATTGTTGTCATCAATAAATTTTAATTTTGTAAGTAATAATATATCTCAATTTATTTGTAAATGACACTGCTATCGTAGTACTGTTTACCCTATTATTGTTAATGATATACTATTACCTGTATAAAACAGGATAGAATATCAGGATAGCATATCAGGATGACATCTCCCATGTAAAGCATCAAGGAACTTGGTTGTGTAGGCACTATTTTATATTACAACTTAATATGGTTCCGCACAGATATTTCTCCATTAACAACTTATTTAACACGTAATAATGCAGCTGTTATCAGCTCTATGTTGGATTCACGCTAACCAAATAAAATTAAACTAAAACGAGTAAAATTACTCATCACCAGGCGCCTGCAAAAGGAAAAAAGGTTGTAGGAAAGTATGCAAATGCATGTAAAAATACTACAAAATGTTTCTGTTACTGTTCAGTGGCTGTGATTGAGAACAAAAGACTAGTTTTGAATTCAAATGTGTATTGCAAACAATTACACATAACGCCCGTGCTTTATCTCATGAAGTTCTCTACATTAAAGCCTTTTACAGAATACCCAGATTTACTCTGTTTCTCTAATATTTGTACTTATTCTATAGAGTAATTAAGACAAAGTAAAAAGCGTTGCATTAGTAGAGGCGTCCGTGTCATGTAGATTAATAAGAATGATATATTGCCATATCTGATTTCAATCACAAATCGTAGGACATAATCCATTTATCATTAGTATCTTGAAAAATGAAGCAAATAGAATTATTTATACAGATTTCTCATCACACTCAATGGAGATAATGTGGAACGATTATACTCTCTATGATCTGTTGAATAGTTAATGATACATCAAATAATAAGATCGTTATAAATCGTGATCTCATAAAAATCACGTTATTATATTTTCGAGCGGGTGTACGATCGAATTGTTACGCAAATATTATTTTTCCGATAACTCTACAAAGCGAGTAAAGTATCAGTATTTCTATATGTAATGTCCCTCTAATCGATGATTTATCGAACAAACATTCAATTATATATATATATATATATATACATATAGAGACCGAGATGTACTGTGTAATATGGAACCGTACATATGTGCTTTTTAAACTGGCTATCAGAATTCTCTTGATAGTATGTAATAAAAATAAGGCTGTGTTGCAAAATTGGGCAAAGAGAGAGACAGAGTATGGTTCTAAACCACGTTTAAAAACAATTCTCACATATTTTTTAGGAATAAACATTACTTAACTCTTACTGACAAATAGAAGTAAACTTTATTCTCTGTTGCTCGCGTTTCTATTTAAATATCAAATACGGTCTAATTATGTTTTCTTGAAATACATATACCAAGTATCAGGAGAATATAAGTAATGCAATTGCACTTAGCTTATTAATTTATTAATTTTTTAGTATATGATTATGGGCAATATATACTAAAAAATTAATTAAGTCTTTACATGACTTACATGTACATGGTGTCTATATGAAAATTTATATAATCTTTTCCTCACATAGATTATAAACTATGTAAACTTTGTAAACAAAACAAACTATTGTTTCTCATTAGTGTTTCATCTTTCCATATAAATTAATAATTAAATACAGCAATGCAAATGATCTTCAACCTAAATAAAATAACAGCATTGTAATGTCAAGAAAATATAAAAATTATGTGTTTTGAGGAAAGGTCTTATTTTGAAAACAAAAAGAAAAGCGAATTATAAGCATAAACTTCGTAAATTATCTATGTAAATAACACACATGACGACACATAGTTTACATAGTTTAAATGTAAATATTGGTTATCGATGTTTATGCGTAGCTTATCAGACAATTAGTTTGGTAACAATTTACTAGTTCATTCACTTTAGAAACTATGCATTTTAAACAAATATACTTATGTAATTTGAAACTATTTTTCAACTCATATTGTTTTATAGAGCTCAGCTAATATTGTATGTATATGTTGGATGTGTGAATGAAAAGAAATATCAAAGCATCACTCGAAAAAAAGATTCTTCCATTTGTTCATATCATTCAATAAGCTACATATAAATATATAAACAGATATTTATATTGAACTATAAAAACAGATGTTATATCGCATGGAAACCAATTATCCGGAATTGGTTTACATTTCAGATCTGTTTCGTTTATTATTACTTAAGAGATCGAATATTATCCGAAAGATTGGAAATATTTTTTCTTAGGGCAGGAGTTGGATTTTTTAAATGAAAATATCGGTGTTACGTGACAAGATGTAGGAGTGTAATAATAACTATGTAAATAAGATATGATGGATCTGTGGGATGTATAGCATGGCAAGATTTATAGATCGATGATTAAATTGCAGAATATTGGAGGAAGAGAATATATTTTTGATAGATACAAGAGAAATGTGGAAAGCGCAATGAATAAGGATTATCGACAAAAATTTGAAGAGAATTTACGATTTGGTATTGAATATAGTAAAATTACGTTTCAGATTGAATATTTTTTGTGCAAATTAAATATATCGCATTGAAAGATATCATTAACAGCAGATTAGAACGAATAAAACAATTGTAGAACATCGCATATCATATACATGCATTACATGCACTATAGTTTAGTTATATTAGATTTGTAACTTGCCAAGGCATTTATTTATATCACATTTTAAAGCCAATATAGAGGAGAATTGTAGTTGTAAGATATTCTTAGCGCAAGAATGGCTAAGTAGCAAAATTATTGTCAAGCTATCGTGGTTTCAACATGTGCCTTTCACTTGTAAATTTGTGTGAATCATAAATGTAAATATTATATGTTAATAAGACATGTTAAGAAATATATTTGTATAGAATGAGAGTGGTTCCTCTATATATATATTGCGCATAAATAAAATAACAATATCCGCAAACTCGTAAAGCCATTGCATAAGATTACATGACGAATCGAAATAGCATATCATCAATTTGCGACGGATAGAAATTGTCCTTTTAGAGGATTATAATGTTCATTGATGCGACAATGTGAGATACGAGAAATGTACATAAATATATTATTAAAGGCAAGCTTTTAATTTTGACAATTGATATAATATGTAATTTATTATACAACAACTAATTTTCTGCTATGATTATATATTTCTCGTATGCCTTTTGTTAACCATGTAAATTTGTGTATTATGTTAACTGTGTTTTTCCGGTTTGAAAATAAAGTTTGAAAACAATTATTATAAAAAGTTTTATAATTGCCAAATATATATTATAATATTAAAAAATTGCCAAATATATTTTAAGCTTACTGTTCCTATCAAAAGGTGTCTTCTAGTAATCGGAAATTAATCAGATTATTATTTTTTGTATATAATCTGATCTAATATAATACAAATTATTTTTTATTAACTGTGGGTTAAATGCAGTTTAGCTTTAATCGCAATCTTATTTTGATCAAATAGTGATAGTAGTAGATATATATTCTGATATCTGTGTTAATGCACTCTAAGCATAACAATGTATAAGCAATACAACTGCTCATTTTGAAATGTTAATCAGAATATTACATTAATCAGTACATTACATTATGATAATTGACAACAGATGCTTTGCAGCTTCTAATTAAAAGGAGTCCATTGTTAGTCATGTCTGTGCTACAAGACAGATAATACTTCTTCACGTATAGCGTCAGACTAGACTTGAATTTAAGGTTCTCGATTAGAATTGAATGTTACATGCTTATTGTTAGTGCAAAATGATATTGCTACATAATAAAAATATTCAAGCGTTGATATTTGTCGCAAATATGCTGTCGCAATCGGTGGATTCTAACGAGCTCTCCTCTACGTATACTTCCAGGTAAGGAAATATATATGATGACATTAAATATGTTATTTCTTTTCCTATTCTATATACACTTGAAAGCATGACAATCGAATGTTACAAAAAGCTATGCGAAGAAAACAAAAAATAGATGTATATCATTTTATCGTTTCTTTCTAATTACGAATATTGAATAACGTATATATGCTGTATTTTCTAATTTTCAGCACCGTTTCAACGTGTCCCTTGCCCATAACAGTTTTAGATTTCATTCGTAATTCCACGCAACCCGATCTAGAAATTAAATGGCCCTGCGAAGTACGTTCTTACTGGCTATCGTTGCAGCCGTTCGTCAGATTCGTCCGTTTCTTGCTTCGCTATATAACACCGTTTATAATAATACTCGGTAAGGAATTAATGATTTTGCTGCGTACTGTGCACAATCTTTGACCGTTCTCATAAAAGTTGTAACTCGTATACTTCGTATAGGTGTATTGCTAAATACTGTATCTTTTAGTATGTTGAGCATACCAGTGTTATGTGACTCCAATTTGTCATTTTATCTAAGTGCGCTCGCTATATCGGATAATGGAGCATTAATTTTCAATTACGCTGTCAGCGTCGCAAAATCGCACTCGACATCCGTTAATGATCTTTTTATGGTAAATATTCTCATGTCCATTTTGCGTTTTGAGGCGGGTGCAATGACTAAAATATAAAAATTCTAACTATTTTTTTAATGAAATGATTCCTTGAACATTTTTTGAGGTATATAAAATAATTTTTGGATATATCTAAGAGCGTAAAAAAAATATTTCACATATAAAAATGCTCTGTCAAAGACTTTAAAATCTTTTGCTGCAATCGTGTTTTTCGACGTTTGTATATGTACCTTTTCCTTGGAAATTATTAGTCCCATCGTTATTTTTTAAAAATCTGTTTAGAAATAAATAGGATTTGATCGTTCGCGATTTAAGAGAAGAAAATGTAAATTTCTTAAAAATTACAAAAATTAAAGTTGCCAAAAAATTGATCTCATACAAAAAGCACCGATCAAAATGTAGTAAAATATATAAGAAAAAAAAGTGAACAAAAATTATTTGAATGTTAATCCAGTTGAGAAAAAAGAATATAAAAACAGATAATTTTGTCATATGATTTCGTAATTGCACACGTCTCCTTAAAAACTTCGATCGAACTTTGTTCAATCTTTCTGCTATAAGAAACTTATCGATTAAATCTTTATATTTTAATTTTATTCGAATTATTAAATTTTCTCCACATGCAGTATGCGCATTTGTAATATCGTGCTCTAAAATAGTGCCAAATAATTGAATAATTTATAGCATGTTAAAGGAAGATACTTATTGACAGCAGAAGAATTATAAACAGGTATAATTATGTAATACTCAGGATATATTTCTTCAGAACAGCAGATTCTTATGCGGAACAAATTCCGTGAGCATGGAGCTTTTCCAATTTACGTCGACTTGGTTGATCGTTGCTCTCACGTGGACGCGCGTTATCGCAATAATGTTTCCATTTGGAGCTCGCGGTTGCCAGAATTGTTCTGCAGTTATAATTATCACAACTTTAACTTGCATAAGCTTTATAATATCTTTAACAAAGTTGTACTCTGGCGGTAAAGTGTATTTGCATAATCGTATTAATTTTTTTACTATTTACAATTAAGTTATATTATTATTATTATTATTATTATTATTATTATTATTATGAGTTATTATTTCTATCGTCGAATTATAAATTATAGGATACGAGACAGACAGCGTTTTCGAATTTGCACCATGCCAGGAGAAAATAAAACCATGGGGTAACGCTATGTACCTTTACATCGCCCTATCCACATGGCTACCGTTGCTTTTTATATCCATCGGTAACTTGTTATTGATTATTCGCATGAGAAAGTCTTATAAAATTCACAACAAATTAACTCGTAAGTCATCATCGTGATTATTATGATATATAACGTTATGACAAGAGATTTAAGAATGCGATTTTCGCTTTAGATAATTTCAGATATCAAAGTAACAGAAGCCACAATTCCAGTAGGATGTTGCTTGCAGTATCGATAGTACATTTAATTTTAATGCTGCCACTCGGAATCGTCGAGACGTTGGAACTTTATTGGGATGTAATTTTAATTAAATATCCTGCTAAAAATGTAGAAGAAAATGGATATTATATACACTGGTAAATGACAGATTATAAATATGAATATTAAAAAAATATTCTAATGTTACACTAAGCTACGCCGAAATTAAATTTCTTCTACTTGAGACATTCATATAAAAAAAAAAATATTGCGTCATACATATATTTGAAAACGGCGTAATGTTATCTTTTCAGGTTGCAAGAGAAGATGTTACTCAAATGGTGCCGTGGTTTGTTCTTTCACATATACCACTGGAATTTTGCAATAAACTTCTTTCTGTATTATCTTGCAGGAAAGAAGTTCCGAAGTGTCGTAACGCAAACGTTGAAAAATTATACGAATTCACACTTGTGTTATAAAAACATTTTAAAATGTAACACATGGAGTAATTGTCATAAACATTTTGCGACGGTACGATCTTCTAGTACATCGTTGACAAGAGCTGTTATGCGAAGTAAACAATTTATCGACAATAATATGGGAAATAATGCTAACGAAAGAAATAGCAATATTGCTCAGTTATAAAAACAAAATATATTTTATAAAAAGAAACTCCCTTCGATAAAAATGTTGCATACAACTCATACTTATCCTTTGTTGAAAAAAAGATAAAGACATCGTACATTCAACTCAAAATTTATAAATAATTATTTCTTTTTTCACATACACATACGTCTATACTTTCTTAAATAATTCTGGAATTTATTCAAATAGATACAGAAAAATTTATTTATTTTCTCTAGTTTATTTTGCATACACATATGTGAAATGTTTATACATTAAACATCGCAAAATATCACATTGCATATTAGGCATTCCTTGCAGAACAGCATAGTTTTTAAGAATTAATTAGTATTTTAATTACATGGTAAAGATTTGTTATTACATTTTAAATATAACTATCAATTTTGCTATTATCACTCGCCTTTTCTAATCTCATCTTATATGCTAAGATCCTGGTCCCAATGCAGACCTTTGATGTAACTAGAAAAAATATGCTAATACTGTACTAATGAGAATTTTTCGGATAAATTAATATATACAATTAAGATTTACATTTTTCTCGGTAGGATATAGAGAATTAATAATTTTGATTTTCTTTATAAAATTTAGCCAGTGACTTGACAAATTTCTGCACATAAAATGTAATATCCTAATATATTTCAATGCGCCCTACCGAATCAATTTTGTCGCATGTACACACAATTACACACAATTCACATATAGATATAATTAAACATACATAAAGAGTTTATTCATCTTAAAGATAGGCTAAATGAATAGTTACCTAAGCTATGTGTCTTTATTCCACATTATGCACTCATGTAATATATATTTATAACTGTATTATCAATTATGTTTTTTTTTGTTGGTAACTCAACTGAAATAAATTCTAAATTAATTCAAAATACATGATAAATGTGACAATATAAATATAAAACATATTTATTTATACAGGGATAACCATTTTTATCATTTATAAATTATTCTTAAAATGAAATTTATATATATAGAGCGCATAAATAGGAAGATAGAATAATGTTCTACCTTCAGACATATTAAATTCAAATAATATGTACAACACAAAAGTTATAACTCTGTATTTGCATGCTAAATTTGGCTAAAATATATTCTAGAATATAATAAACTTTAATAAAGTATATTATTTTTTATTTGGTTGTTTATAAAACTGACTATCAAAAATGAACTCTTCAATTAACACACTGGAAGCAAACGTTTAAACTAAAATGGATTATTCATTACAATCATTTATAAACCTTGACAGATCAGCCATTTTATGCCTTATACGAAATTAATGTGTTAATTTTAAATGATTATCTTTTGTATACATCAGAAACTAAACTTTCAAATATATTCTTACAAAGATGTCTTCATAAGTAAAAAATTCTCAGAAAATTTTTTAAGATATTTAAAATGATTTTGAAATAAACTAAAATATATAAATTCTTGAAAATCAGATACACAGTATAGAGAAAACCTTAAACAATCTCGTACAAAATATATGTGTAATAAGAAAATGAAAAATAGATGTTTTTGACTTCTTGTACAATTAAAAACAGAGATAAGGCACATATATGAAAAAGATTTGGTGAAAAAATTCTCAATACAGATTCATATAAAGTCTCAAAAATAAGAAACATAGAAACTTTATATGTGATTTGCTTCAATAGTAATCTTTATAAAATATTGCAAACAGTATAAGGTGCAAAACTTTTAGAAAGACTAAACGAATTGTACATATTTTATCAATATATCGCAGAAACTGTTATTTTCTAATTTCTAAATATAATGTATCGCGATTATACTTTCAATGATTATTTTTATTGAAATACAATAAAAATCGTATGTGTAATTCAGTCTTTCCGTTGATAAAATTTTTTCAAATTTGCATTTTTTTGTAAGTAATTTGTACACGATCATAAAAAAATCAATTTTACACTTCCTTTTTTCCATTATCCTTAATATTGATTTATAAAGATACAATTGATAATCCTAAATAATGTTTGCAATACGGAGGTTTTCAGAATCTCGTAAAACAGTAAACTGTTAATAGATTTAATACAAAATATTGAGAATATATTTATATATTATAAATATTGAGAATATATTTAGATATTATGCGGAAGTCTATTAACATAATTTGCTGGAAATTGTCCCTTTCTATCATTGTACTCACCATACAACCAATCCTCTGATATCCTCGATATGACTGTAATTTTTGCACCCTCCTGTAACATATTAGACATATATATTAGGAATACAATAGATCCTTTCATTCAACTGCCTTGTTGCAAAATTTTTCATACTTCAAACGACAAGTCGTCACTGGTTTCTCCTACAAAAGTATAAAGTGCTGTAACTATGTTGTCCGATAAACCTGGCAGAGGTATTTTAATGTCAATGAAATTAAATGGAAAGATTCCTTGATGATTTCCTATTCTTCCTTCCAACCAATCATCGTTGATCTTTTTTATTAATTGCACAATATCGCCCTCTTTTAAAGCTAAGTCATCTGGATGCGTTGCTGGGAAGTCATACAACGCAATACCATAAGGTTTAGTTTCGAGATCTTTCTGTAAATTGAATTTGTTATTGACAAACATGTTTTGTTCTCTTAAACACATATTATATAACTTCAAGTTTATAATACTTACGCTAAGCTCGCCGTTCAATTCTGCCAAATAATCCGCAGGTGGTGCTGGTGGCGGAATCGTAGGCATGGGTGGTGATGGACTATTACTTTCTTTGTAGTCATTGGACCAGGCGTTAGAAAAACCTATCGCCAATGATTTATTCATCATACTGCTTGAAACCATACTGTTTGAAATTTTAAAATCGGTACATGCTTCCTTAGGTATTGGTTCAAGCATTTTAAATGGTATCCTTGGCGCTGGAGGCTTAGGAGGTCTTGCTCGGATTATCGTAGGCATCGACGTGACGAAAGGTTTAGAAGCAGTCAGATTGGAAGGCACACTATTCGCTACACGATTGTTGGAATTAGGAGGAAAGAGGCACGTGCCACCAGCGCCTTGAGGCACATTCGAGCATGTTTCTTCCAGAGGTCCAAACGGATCCTGCAGTGTTGTCTTATTTTGCCATGGATCATTTTGCGCTATTTTCTTGGTGGACATACCAAAAAAATCAAAATCATCTTCAAAGGCACTTTCTGTTTGCGATGTGTTTCCACTACTCGTGAACACAGATGGATTGGAATTTCCATCACTACCAAAACTGTCGATGCTGACCCCATCACTAGAACGAGTTGTGAATGTTGGTGATCCAGGTGGACTCAGATCTATCAAAGATACCGTTGCGATAGAGTTTGTGGATTGTAATATCGGATTCTGCAATTGACAGGTAGGACGTGATAAAGGAAGATTCTCTTGCTTCTTTCGTCCAAAGAAATTAGTCAGTAGCTCTGTTGGTCTGGCCTAATGTGCACAAAATAAAATATATGTGTAAGATTTAAAAATTGAGTTTGTTAATTTAATATACATTGCAGCTGACAAATAAATTGAATTGCTATACAATGCAGACTACAATTTGAACAGAAACATTTCTGAACATGCTTTTACTTGTTTTCAAAACTGCAGATACAATATATTTTTCAATATTATTGATGCACTGCTATTATAAGAGAAGCATATGTTTTATTGATACAAACTATTTCTCAAAAATGCTTCTGCGATGATTGTGTTAAGAATTATAAGCAAATTTTATAAATCACAATTCTTACCGGCCTCCTTGATTTCTGATCCTTCTGATACTGTATATGATTCTGATTAAATTTCGGAGGTGGAGGTCGAGGAGGTGGCTTTTTCTTTTGTACAGATTGCGTCATCAGGCTACTTCCAAAAATGTCATTACTAGAAGCATAATAAGAATATATAACATAGACTCCAATAGAACTTGCCAGGAGCATTACCTGGCAATTTTCGATCAGAATTATATAAATGATAAGATTAACATACCTGCTGCTCCAGATCGGATCTCTCTGCGTCGCACTTTGGCCAGGGGGACGAGGCGCCGCTCGCGTTGGTATTCGCATCTCTGAAAGCGACAACGACAACCTCAGATGAGATCAAACGACGCAATTGATTGTGAGCTTTGACGCAATCCGTTCCTCGCACACGCTGGTACGCACGCACACTCGCTCTCGCACGCGCGCACAAACACACACACACACACACACATACACACAAAATTCGTGTGCGATCTCAAATAACTGTGAAAAATTCTCCAAAACAAAGCGCACTGTCTGACAGATGCCACGATGTACGTCGTCGACTCGTGTCGCCGCGCGATGTACGCCCACTACATGTCAAGGCAGATATCACGGTGCAGATAAACGGAACACGGAGCGTCGT
>NW_021851042.1:924042-962386 GCF_003651465.1 Formica exsecta
GGCGTGTCTTATCACGTCCGCTGATAATCGCAGGGAAAATTCGCGGAATCACACGCGGAGAGATCGAGAGTTCGACGCGCTCGCTACACCGTGCTCGGTCGGCTTTATCGGCGAGAAACGATTAAACGTACGTACAAAACGCGTCATCCCTCCGGGTTTCCGCTACACGGAAACGCCTACGACTCCGAGATCGCAAACGGAAACGCGACTGCGGCACTAACAATTCGTTACATTCATCACTCACCTGTTCTCACGTTCGCGGCCATTTTTCATTCGTCGCGGCTCGCTGCGCCAGCCGACGTCATTTCAGATTATGACAGCGCAAATTTCAAACTTCAAGCCGCTTTCAAATTTATTATCCGTTACAAATTTGATACTGTAACGCAGTGTTAACTAATCAGTCGCATATATATCGCTGTATCTATGTATGCGATTCTGTTTCTTTGATATTAAAACTTATCAAGCGTGCAATCTCTTTAATCTATATTCGAATCCTGGAAAGTTTTATGAAGTTTGAGTAAGTAACAAAAATAATCTACTTTCTCCAGACTGTTTCGACATATCTAATTTTAGATATTACATTATTGAAGATTTAAATCTTTTCTCCTCGAGACTTTCAATATCTAATCTTTTATATTCTTTAAAATCTTAAAGTTTTAAATTTTTCTTTTTTATTTAAATATAATTCTCTCTTTTATGATCATTATATGAAATCCACATGTCTTGCTAGTTTTTTATGGAGTTACAAAAGTTATACAAAAAATTGTTTAATATGTATTTCTTCTTTATTATAACTGAAAAAGTGGATCTTTAAAATGCAAAATAAAATTAGATTAACATACTTGTAGACCCTGACCGGTAATAAACTGATTTTGGAACTTATCTAAAATGCTATCAAAAACAATAAATCGTGGATATTATATTAAGGAATTTATATAATTATAAGATAAATGATATTTATCGTACACATCATGTTTATATATGTGCTAATTTGATTCCTAAATTCCATTTTATATTTTTAGCTAACTTATTTATTTTAAATTAAAATTTGACTCTTCCAAAAAAATATATAATATCGAAAATTCGCATGTGTGATAAATCGCCGTTAATTGGCCACTAAACAAAATAGAGAAAGAGAACACGACGATCTTCATCATAAACGCAATTTTATTTTGCCTATATACAGAAAGAGAAAATTCCCTTGTCGCACCTAGATAATGATTTAATGATTAATCGTGTCTTAGGACAATTAAAAGTTGATGGACGCGTGTAGCGTTTGTACCCTGACTTAAGATGATACGAGAGGAATTATAAAGTCGGGACCGACGTTGTCCCGGACGGGAATTATAAAATAACAAGGAAAAAAGGTCTCTCTCTTACTTACTTCCGCGAAAGTTAGAAAAGAGTTCGGGTAGGTAGGTATGTATTTTAAATACAAGAACACATGGTACTTTCGTCAAACATGAGGGATCAAGATAAGGATCGAGTCACAGTCTCGATCGACAATCTCATCGTCCCTGCGTTTTCCTCTTGAACTTCAATGCTAAGCCGATAGTTCTACGAACGAGAATGCTTCGTCGTCACCTGACATACAGATTATAAGCTTTGAATCACATGAGGCTAAATTTCACCGACAATCCAAAGTTATTAATATTTATATCTTTTAATATTTCGTCAGAAAATTCTATTATGACGAGTCATTCTTAAGAAAATTTTTCAAAATAGGATGTGCAGCCTCATGTGCTAAACTGATACAAGATCGTCGATCGTTTACTTTGTTTCGTTTTTAAATTCGAAACAGTTTAACCTAGTGAGCTGAACATATATATCGCGCAAGCGATGACTTCAAACTTCGAAGGTTTGATGTCAAAAGAGGGTAATTCTCGTGTCTTTGATTAACTAGAAAGAATTCTACCTGAAAACATTGCCCTTGATGAACACATTTATATATTCATAGATACTCGTCATTTGAGTAATCCAGAAGCGTATTTTTATTGTTCTTAAGTTAGAAATTCACTGATCAACATGTATTTCGTGTTTTCTCTAATAAAGTTAATTGTATAGGCCACATGTCCAAGCAGTCTTGAACTTTTCGGGCAATGTTTCTAGGTCAGAGAACGAGGTTTTATCGTGTCTAAATAAGAAATATCCCTTCTTTTATTTCCGTCTAGTAAATTTGATTGACTCTGTGATATAATGATGATAAGTAAACGGATATATAGGAAGAATGAGCCGGATGTTAGGTTAGAAACTCGTTCAATAATTTGTTCGATTTTGCTCTGGTAAGATTTTGAGCGTTATTAAGCAATTATTCTCGTGTGCTATATTATTTTATATACAATATATATTTTTTACACGAATTTTTAATTTGAATCCGACTCAATCTCTAATCCCATTTATTCATCGCTTTATACTATGTATATACTATACTATACAAAGCTCACTAGAGTTGTATTCGAATTTACATTACGTTCCAGTCGCTCGTTCGAATTTATACATAGCTATTTTTTCATGGATCAACCAGTATAGCATAAAAACCATCCCATGTAGATGCGCAATGCGAAATATCGAGAAAGTCGAGTATGTACTCGAGTGTATCTAACGCACAATACAAACATCGAATTCGATCGTTTACAATAATTAATATACATGGACTTCAGAGACACAGATGATCGCAAGTAACCGCTCGCTTAACAATCTGTATATTTTGTATCACATACGTCGCTTAGAATCCGCAAGATTTTATCACAAAGGATTCGCACGCGCGCGAATATACTTGTAAGCAACAAGGCGAATGATTTCTTGGACCAAGTAATGGCAATGTTTCTCGAATCTAAGATTCTTTAGCCAATAAAGACTTTTGTAATCACTTGCGTCACGTTGCCTCCGAAATTGTAAGCGGAGAATGACCAAAATCGAGACGCTATTTTACAGAGGATCCCTTTAATTATTTTCGTTGTTCAGTGCTTCAACCGTGAGTTATTTCGGGACTAGAGTGAGCTTACCTTTAATGAGACATAATATCATCTTGCGTTCAAAGTTCCAGCTTCGACCATTCAACTCCAAAGTTACAGCACTAAACGAAGAAAACAGTTCAGAGGAATTAATTTAGAATAGACTTTGGTTACTCTCCTCTATATAAAAATTTCCATCGAGAACGTTACTCTTTCGTTCTTTGTTAATATATTTCGAAGCTTATTCTAGGCCGTTCTTTATCGGCGAAAAAAAGAGGATCCGGCATCTTTAGCCGTGTTTAGCCGCGCGTCTCTGAGACATAAAGATCGATACAATTTTTCAATACAGGTTGGAGATTGCGCGACTTGAACGTATATAAGTGAAGCGTGATTCAGCTGCCATTAACACATTGACTGCCAAGGTATATATTCATCTTTTTTTTTTTTTTTTAAGAATAGGATCTTTTACTACACATTGCTCTCTTTTGATAACAGTTTCGTTCAATCCTTTACATGTTGATATCTTTTCCGAATGCGCTATATCAAACAAATCGAAGAATGTTTCAGTTGTCGAAACTTATCGCTATATTCCCTATAGACACAGCCAATGTGTTAAAAGAAAGTTATTTTTCTCCTTCCTTCTTCTTTTGATTGCGCTAACTCTTTTCTCTCGGCCTGATAATTCGGCCCGGTTATCGGCGCGAGAGAAGCACTAGGATGCGAAAGTGACGCCGTCGCGCGCAGATTAGTGATTCTTCCCCCGAAGGAGAGTCAGTCTTGTTGAGGATTGGTAGGTAGCTCTGGTACGAGTTGGTCCTGACACGAGGACCTGTTACCGGAAGCTGTCAACGAGTATAACCGTAGCGGCTTTGACAGCCACGGATGCAGTGGCACGTCCTCGGCGTATGGTCGCTCGGACGGCTCCTTTCGCAGCAACGAACGGATCAGGCACTTGGCACGCGGGCTCAGGCCCTCCGGCACCGCGAACTGGCCGCGCGAGATCTTGGCGAAGAGGGACGCGTGCTCGGCGTCATTGAACGGATAACGACCGACCAGCATCGTGTAGAGCAACACGCCCAACGACCAGATGTCTGCTGCTTTGCCGGAATAGGCACGTCCGGAGCGCAGCACTTCCGGCGCGACATACGCCGGGCATCCGCGTCGGTCAGTCAGCTTGTCGTCGTCGTTCTCCACGATCACCGCGTCCTCGAGGCTCTCCAAGCGAAGCCGCGTTCTATAAAGACAAAAAAAGAAATTAGAATTCATCAAAGTGTGTGGAATTTTTCAAGACAAGCGTCACTTTCAAAACAAGCGAATTTTATCTGAATTCCTCTTCCTCCTTTTGTTAATCTTAATTTATTTAAGTTTTCGGATACACAAGAGCGATTCAAAAGCTGACGAGGGCGTATAATAAATGACACCTAGTATCGAGAAAATTAAAGACCAAGCTACAGAGAACAGAGTATTAAATCTTGCTAAAGATTTACGATCCTTTTGATTCGTCGTCGTGCGAAATTTGTTCCGCGTGTCTCGAGCATGCGTTGCGCCAAGTCTTGTATTTATTATCGACCTGGCTATGATCTGGCCGCGAGTTTGCGAAGCGAAACCGAGAATCTCTAATCGTGCAACCTTTTATGCGCGCGCGCCCGAAGGCAAGGTATTTCAATTTAGCAAGAGGACACCGCGATTGAGCCATCGCCATCGCTGTTCTCAGTCCGTCGTCGGTAGTGATGGAATAAGGCGCAACGACAGGAGAAGGAAAGGAGAGGAAAGCGCAGCTGGCCGCTCGCGGTTCCCGCTGCGTTGATCAACCTGCAACGCGGAAGTCGCGCGTGTACGTAATATTCTTGGCTCTTGGGTAACTTCTGAACTCTCCTTCGATGTAAGTTCTCGTAGTCTCGCCCACGATATTCGGTCGAGACGCAGTGGCGTAGCCAACTCGAGAAAGCGCTACAAATTACACATAAAAAGATGTGCTCCTACAAAAATATTTTTTCGGCTCTATCTATATTATTTTTAAATCATTTACAACAAAGATCTGATATACAGATATATTTTATAGAGCGTTATCTTTAAAATATTTTACTTATCGGATGATAATACCTTATTTATTTATTATAAAATTTTGTGTACAAGATGTATTTCTGTGCGCGCTTACAATTACTAACACGATATATTTAAAAAAGCAAATAATCGAAAGAGATGAGTTTCCAGTTCCTAAAGTTGTCATTATGTGTCAAATAATTATTTCCATAATATCAGGAGTAAAATGTATGTTTCTCGAGAAATCAAATTCGCTAGTAAAAAGTGCATTATTGTATTATTTTAATCTCAATTATTGTACACTATTAATTGCCGTCTTATCTCAATATATCTACATTTTTATATATATTTTTTCATAAGTATAAATTAAAAAAATTTATAACAGGGTAAAAATATTTATTTACACCAAGCGATTAAAATAGAATTTGTATTAATTTATACAATATAATTTATAAAATTTATCAAATTGTACATTTTGAAGACATATTTTAATGAAATTGTCGCGATTGAGATTTGTCATTATTTCGGAAGATTCGAGTGTCACGGAACGCATCTTTAATGAACACACATGTCACGCGAGAGAGTCGTTACACGATCTTGACAATCCGTACGAGTGTCAATGGCCTCTCTCGCGAGCAAATGAATCGAACCAGCGCGATGGCACGCTAGACTGTTTGTGATGAACCAAACGCGGTCGCGGAACGAGAGAGAGAGAGAGAGAGAGAGAGAGAGAGAGAGAGAGAGAGAGAGAGATTATTGTATTATTTTAATCTCAATTATTGTACACTATTAATTGCCGTCTTATCTCAATATATCTACATTTTTATATATATTTTTTCATAAGTATAAATTAAAAAAATTTATAACAGGGTAAAAATATTTATTTACACCAAGCGATTAAAATAGAATTTTGTATTAATTTATACAATATAATTTATAAAATTTATCAAATTGTACATTTTGAAGACATATTTTAATGAAATTGTCGCGATTGAGATTTGTCATTATTTCGGAAGATTCGAGTGTCACGGAACGCATCTTTAATGAACACACATGTCACGCGAGAGAGTCGTTACACGATCTTGACAATCCGTACGAGTGTCAATGGCCTCTCTCGCGAGCAAATGAATCGAACCAGCGCGATGGCACGCTAGACTGTTTGTGATGAACCAAACGCGGTCGCGGAACGAGAGAGAGAGAGAGAGAGAGAGAGAGAGAGAGAGAGAGAGAAAGAGAGAGGCCGCAGCTTTCTTCGCAAACTTTCACCGCCAGCCGCGCACAGAACGACACGATATCACTCCGGGTTCAAGAACCTCTTGGCGGATTCTAGACGCGATGTGATTTCTTGGACAGTCCGTGAAATTTACAAACCCGAAACGTTTGTCGATATTAGGATCACAATAGTTATTTAAATGCGATCAATTTACTCTTGTTTCTCTTGGTTCTTACTGTTGATATTACGATTGTGGAGTTAAAAGGAAAAAAACAAATAATGAAAATCATGAGAGTCATTAATCAGGATCATTTAACTATGCTCGCGGATGCGATCGTGAATTAATGTTTCTAGATAGCAAAATTGACTTTAAGATTATTTTTTTCCTGCGATTACAGCGATCTTTATGTTGGATAAGGAAAATCCGGAACTAAATAACATCGCACGAGTGTGAAATATGAATCTCATATGAATACTTAGAAAAATTATTCTATATGATATCTTATATTTATTTTATAAATATAAAACAGAATAATAATAATTTTCTTTAAATATAAGAATCACTTCTCATGTTTTTATTCTAAAATAGCGATTTTATAATTAGCGTTATTAATATCAAAATTAAAGGTTTAAGACATGATTTATAACTACAAGCAATGAACATTTTAATTCTATTTTAATTCTTCAATTTTAATCCTTCATAAATATTCACAAGTACTTCCGGATGTACGCAAAAATAAACGCGAATTCACGTTTCAAGTCAACATCACGAATTTACAGTTTCAAGAATAGAGAGTGCCTCGTATACGCGTGCGAAGAATCGAGACCGACGATTTTAGTCGCATGGATCATTAACCTCGCGAATGACGATCCTCCTGATTAAATTCGGCGTCGAACCGGACCAACGTGCCGTTGCGAAAGGTGCGTGGCAGAGAGAAATCCGGTCACGAGACCGAATCATGCTTTTCACTGAGAGTGCGAACTAACGTTATATACTCGACAACGACGCGTGTGTTTTACCGCGAGACGTGCGCGTGACGTATCCAACAATTACCATACGTCGAACTCCATATACGCAGCATCCGGGAAAAGACTGATTTGATCATTTTAATCCGTCCATTGTAGACGACCGATGAAAGAGAGAGAAATCACCGCGAAAGATCAGGAACTAAAAACTCACGTGCAAAGTTGCTATAAATTTTAAAAAGGAAAGAGACACGCTCACGAATTTCAAATCGATTAACAAATTTGACGTGTAAATTTTTTATCAGAATATATATATATATATATATATATATATAAAATAGAAAGACGATATATTAAACACTCGACTAAAAGTTTAATACGTCAATTTAAATTTCTAATTCTTACTTAGCCCATAATTGTCTAAAATTTCGCCAACGACATATCGTAACCGCATGCGTTACGGTAATCTCACGCTTGCGTCCTAAGCGTTCGCGTTTATCCGAGGAAGGCGAGAAAGGGAGGAAAGGATACTACACGCCGTGTTGGACGTCAACCGCGCTGGTGGAACGAACGAGCCACGCGTTTCCTAATTATACCGACATTTCAAAACCAACAGCCGATGAACCAATATGCTTTTCTGACTTGCAACATTCCCCGGACTCTCCTTATTCTACGTGCGCGCGCGGGAGCACCAGCAACAGCAGCAGCAGCAGCAGCAGCAGCAACAACCCGCCGAGCGGCAGGGATGCGATTAGCCAACAACGGACCGACATATGAGTCGATCTCCCACCCATCGCCGATACACCCGGCCTGGCCTAGCTCGGCTGGTTGTAGCTCTTATGTGCTTGCCTCTGTCACAGCGACACGTGGGTGCGTCGTCATATCGTGGATAGTCACGCCGAGATAACGTCGCGCGCGAGCAGGCTTCGCATACACACCCTCACTCACGACTCGCGGTTTAACGAGAATTCAATAGAGGCATGATAAATGCAATAGCGGACACCACGTCATCACTTTGTTCGCAATCCAGAGGAGGATTTGTAATCGTTTGTTACTACTAGGTGGTTTCGATACACCTGCTTAAATTTGTGAAAATTTAGCTTCAAATTAAATTTATAGATATATAATATTTCTTTCCCTCAAACGTATAATTGTTCGCGCCGAATCTGGAGAGAATATTAATTTCTGAAGAATTTGTAAAATAAATGAGTATTTAGGGACTGGAATTTGATACATCCACGAATGGTGTGTTGATACATCTACATGCAAAACGAACATTTCAACGTTAGCGAAACGCGCTCTCCTTCTTTCGAGCGAATGCCACGGATCCTCAATGAATTGCTTTGTATTTATTTCATTTCCATATTCACTCGTATTTTTTTCCAGCGTTGAGAACAGAGAGGTCACTCTCACACGAGAAAAACACACCCACAGCAATCGATTTCCCCTTCACTCGGAAAAGCGAACGCGAACTTTACACTATGGATATCTTCGATATCTTGATCTAGGGATGACGAATGTCATTTATCAATTTTCAATGAATTGTTGGGAAAGACACTTTCGATCGCTCTGTGTGTGTTCAGTATGCACTATTTGTGAAAACAATTCATATCATAATATAAATAATATAAAATATATAAAAATACAAAATTGACAAAAAATTCTGAAGAATGAAAGAGAGAAAGAAAAATGATGTCTTTTTATTAATAATGTAACGTTTTAGAATAGATTGTAAAAAGATTAGCGAATATTTGGTTTACAATAGAAAACAATAAAAAGATTATCAAAACAAGAAACAGGTTTGTGATATAAATAAAAATTCAGCAAAGCTGAGTTAATTATGATAATTGTAGGAATACCTACCTCGCTTCGTCGGCGAAGACAAACTTCCGGAGCTTGAGGTCCCTCAGCACGACCCCGTACTCATGACAAGTCGCAACAGCCCTGGCCGCCTGCCGGAAGAGCCGTCTCGCCTCGGGCTCGCGCAGTCTCCTGCGCGCCCTTACGTAGGCGTGCAGGTCACCGTGATGGCCCTCCAAAAGGAGATAGCGCCGACCTCCAGGTGCTTCCACTACGCCCGCCACGCCGCTCGCCGCGCCGGTGCCCTCCAGACGAAGGTGGGCCTGCAGCAATGCCTCGCAACCTTTGTCGCCCACGGTCAGCGCCTGAGTCAATTCGAATGCATCGTCGGTTAAAAACGGGTCGGAAGTGAATTATAAACGTATGTGTTTTTATACTATTCATTAGGAATTGAAAGATTTGGTTTCTTAATTTTACACAATTTATTTTTGATAAATCTATTTTTGGTATATTGTAAGACATATTTTATTAAAAAAAGCAAAAGATTATTTTCTCTTTAACAAACATTTTTGACGGAAATTCTATTTTTGATCATTTAATTTGAAATCGGACGAAATAAATTATCAACGAGCTTGAATTATTCCAAGCGGATATCCTTGAAAAAACGATTTAATTTCACGAATTTAAATGATAATTAGAAAGATATGTCGCCATGATTCTTCGTTTCGTCATACGACATCGAACACGATGTTTAAGATTGATAAAATTACATCCGTTCTAATTTTCTTAATTATTTTCCAAGTTAATGATTGGATTTGGGTTTCAGATACATACCAACTAATTTAAGAGAATCATACATATTAAGCTTTAATTAAGATTAATCTTCGATGTATTTACGCGATAAAGAGTAGAAGGAAATGGATAAGAGTCTAATCAATATTATGTATATATATATATATATATTTTTGACAAATAGATAAAAATGCTGAAATTATTTTATTATTAGATGCAACGAGCTCTCCTTAATTTACAGTGATACGTTACGACGACATATAGGCTTGCCATAAGCGGCCCGAAACGGGAGGAGAAAGTTAGAAGAAAGTTCAAGGGATTTGCAAATCCCAGTCGTGTAATTACCATAAGATAAATGAGCAGTTTAATTTGCATCTATAACTTAAACCGTCCGCCGTCGATAAATAAAGGGACCAGACATCTCTGCTCACATTCGCATATCTGCGGAGATTTTTATCGCGATCTTACAATTAATTTTATTTTGATTATATTTTAATTAATATCACTTATCTCATATAAAGGAGAGAAGAAGAAAAATTGCAATTTATAAAAATACTTGAAAATATATATATATATCTCGTTTTAAAAAATTGTTTGATACAATTACTGTTTATAATATATTTGCGTTATCTTTGCGTTATCTCAACATTTTGTAAGCAATTTTACTTAACACCAAAGCGGGCTTTATTTTGAATGAGATTGACTGAAATCTCGTTAAATCTTTCGCTGGGTGACGGGCCACAAACCGCGTTTTATCTAAGGAGGAACTTGAAGTTCCGTCCGCGGAACGGGGTTTATAGGTAGAGATGGATCAAAGTTTTTAAGTCTCCTGAGACTGACGAGACCTCGTATAATTCAAGCCTCGCTGCGCTGTATTTCTCGAACATCCTGTTACAACATCCATTACATCAAGAAATCAATTACGATGTAGTCAGAAATGACAAATGTCTTTGTTTAATCGGCGTATCAAAATCTCTAGATTATGTTAATATTTATTTCGTAAATAAGAGAATATAAGACCTCTTTGACAAATTATTTTTAATGTCTCTTTAAAAAGTTTACTTTTTTAAATTGCGTTTATTAAAAAAAATATTTAAAATGCCCTTTTAATTTTTGATGCAAAATTGAACAGATATATGTAAAATATAAAAAAATTAGAAAATGTCAAATATAACGAATGCGTCAAAAACAAATGTTGATTAACAGTTAATTTAATATTAATTTCTTTGGCCATTCCGGCTTTTTAAATATTAATAAGCATTATTTTTTAATGATGGTTACAAATCAAACGGATTGTATTAAACGATTGAATAATAAAATTATTCGCGGAATTATCAATGATAAAACTGAACGAGATGGCTAAAAAATCTCACTTATCGGGTAGCACCATCGTCATCATTTCTCGTAATACAACTCGTACATGAGTCGACGACGGATGCTTATCACGCTTCTTTTCCTCCGCGGCCGTAAAGATGACACCTTCTGCCAAACGTTGCGAGGATCGCCGAGCGCGTAACACGTGGCGTGACGGCAAGAAAATGTCCATTAAGGCGCAGAAGTAAAGATTACATTCGTAACGTTTCGCTGGTACACTGGCATGGGGGTTGAAATTGGGGAGGATAACAGTGCGGCCGCTTATCGCGGCAATAAAAGACATCTCGTGCAAGATTGGCATGTTGCCCATCGTACAGCATCGACATCTCTCTGCTCTCTTTTAGGCGCGCAACGCGGATGTTGGCTCATATCTCCATGTCTGTATCAACGTGAAGCACGCTCATCCTTCAATACCGCTGTGACACAATAAAACAATCATCAGGCGTATACTAAGAATGAATGTACCCAAATAAAGGTGTATCTCTGAAAGCATGGGCAATCTTACATTTCGTTATTGGCGATATAATAATCAATATGCAAGAATCTTGAAAAGTTATTATTAAAATGAAAGTTTTACACAATAAAAATTCAGAGGAAAAATAACATTTTTAGAATGTTTTTTAACAAGACATTCAAAATAAAAATTTCTTATATTGATTATATATTTTAAAGCTGCTTTACAAAATTGTATTAAAATTAATAACAATTAATTTTCCGAATTATTATTGATTATTATCATTATTTTATTATTGTTTTCAGAAAATAATAATTGTGATAAACTTATTGTTTTAAATAAGAATATTTGATAAATGTAGTAATTATTAAAAATAAATTTCTGCTAAGTCTTGCCACTACAATGTATTCTTTTATATAGTAAATATACAAAAAAAAATCTTTATTAAGCAAAGAAATAAACATTAAAAATATTTTGACACGATTAAACATGAACAAATATACCTAATTCTGTTGTAAATCTACGAATCGAGTTATCATACTTAATCGTGCACAATTCGCGAATTTATTGTCGATATGCTTCGTTACTCGGTGATCTTTGATCGTTTACGGGAAAAGCCTCGCGTGATAGATGAATGAATTACAATCCACGTACTTATCGACAGACTTAGCAGTGAATTCAAATGCGAATTTATCGCGTCTGAAGAAGAGGAGACGCTTCTTTGAGAGAGACAATGCAAATGAAGAAAGACATCAACGCGTCGAAGGGAGAAAAGAAAAGAAAGACAGAAAGGAAGTTTATTATATGTTGTAAAAATGTTTTCTCTCTTTCTTTCCATTTCTCTGTTTGGAAATTTTTAAACATTTTATATTTTAATAAGTAAATTTATAAGCTGTAAACATAAAAAGAGATAAATAATGTATGATACACGTGTATCTAAAAATTTTAATAAATAATGCATTTTTAAAAACAGAGAGAATAAGTAAGATTTAAGAAAAAGAAATTAAATATGACATATTCTTGTGTTTAAATACAAATAAATATAAGACGCTTCTGAAATTCACGTGAGAAAGGCATGTAATATATAAAACGCTGATCGATTTTGAAGAATGTCGGAAGTAAATTATAAACGTATGTTTTTATACTATTCATTAGGAATTGAAAGATTTGGTTTCTTAATTTTACACAATTTATTTTTGATAAATCTATTTTTGGTATATTGTAAGACATATTTTATTAAAAAAAGCAAAAGATTATTTTCTCTTTAACAAACATTTTTGACGGAAATTCTATTTTTGATCATTTAATTTGAAATCGGACGAAATAAATTATCAACGAGCTTGAATTATTCCAAGCGGATATCCTTGAAAAAACGATTTAATTTCACGAATTTAAATGATAATTAGAAAGATATGTCGCCATGATTCTTCGTTTCGTCATACGACATCGAACACGATGTTTAAGATTGATAAAATTACATCCGTTCTAATTTTCTTAATTATTTTCCAAGTTAATGATTGGATTTGGGTTTCAGATACATACCAACTAATTTAAGAGAATCATACATATTAAGCTTTAATTAAGATTAATCTTCGATGTATTTACGCGATAAAGAGTAGAAGGAAATGGATAAGAGTCTAATCAATATTATGTATATATATATATATATATTTTTGACAAATTCGTGTACCGATAAAAAATTTTCACATTATAAAAACTTAACGCAGCGAACAAAATTGTCACTTTTGAAATTCTGCTCGTCCAGCTGTTCATCTCTGGCACGTGTTGAAACCTGACACCATTTCGACATTCGAGTCCCATTAGTTTAATAAGAGCACTGTGCGTTCTTTACGAAATCGAGCCGATTGGTCATCGATTGCCGGCTTTGTAAACTCGCGAAGATACTCTCTCGCTCGCAAATTTGAAAAATAGATATAGAGAAAAAGAGGTCAAACTTCAGGCAAACTTGAAAAAGTATTGCATTCAAGTTTTTAACACATTTATCGAACATAATATAATATATAGAATAAAGAACAAAAACCGCAAAAAAAAATATATATATCTAGTGTTATTCATAAACCGACGCGCTCTATTCACACGTCATCAACCTTGAACCCTTGTTAGGAGTTTAATGGCATTAGCTCAGAACGATGATCGCGATCTCTATTCTCCGAAATAGCTATGACTCCTATTTTTTCGAAATCACAAACTCTTGTGATTTGCAAAGCGGACATGTTTGCGAAAGCGTGCGTCACGCGACGCTCTCGTGTAATCGTCGATTAAATTAAACGGCCGTGGTTTTAGTCCGCGATTATGAATAACGGACAGTGCCGGCGATATGCGACGGATATGCGAGGTGAGAGGTGAGACGGGACACGAGGTGACACAACCTTGTATTTGTTCGCAGCGCGATGATGTAAGCCAGCTCGCTCATTGTATAACGCGCGGCGATTGTAAAATGTTAATGGAAACGCGGCGGGAGGGTCCACGCAATAAACGTATTACATGGCGTTTATTAGTCTTCATTCGAGTGATTTCTATCTACGTTTTATTAAAAAAAAAAAAAAATGATATAGATACATGAATTCTTTTGAACGATCGCGAAATCGAAATTTCAAACTGTAAATGCAATGGGGCATAAATAAACACAAACAAACAAATATACTCGATAAACAGGAAATGACGTGCATGTACGTGTAAATTTGCATAAATTTACATACTAATCTTACGAATTTTTGCTAAATAGCCGATTTCGTAGTTCAATTAAACAAAGTATTTGACTTATATTAGCAATCATAACATTCTGTATCAATTAATCCATTTCTATTATGAATATAAAATATTGAAATCCGAAATTGAAACCTTCTTTTCGTTTATATACGAATTTAAACATCCAATTTAGTTATCAATATATTGTATATGTAAAGAAAAATGTTAGATTTATTTTACTTCTTGATTTATCTCAGTTTTGATACGCCAAAAATATTTCAGATTTGAATCGCGAACGAATTTTATCGAATAAATATCTCGACGGAAATCGCCTTTTTATTTAATTAAAGAAACCGATCGACTAGATAGGAATTAATTGAATCTTCCTCGAGGAAATCGTAAACGTTTCTCAGACAAATGCGCTCAGTTACATCGTCGTTGATCTCGCAACGAGTGGAAGCTTCGATCGACCCGAACATTAGCGGACCGTTACGTCCGTGTGTACTCTATTATATAATGCCACAATAGTTGGATGGAAACTCGGCAGCTGCAATGCGCTGTAAAAGCATCCACGTGCGATGCCACCGCCAATATATACGCTTCACCAGACTTATTATGCAAAAGACTAACTCATAATAGTTGTTATCGCGATATATCGCGAAAACCTTCGTTATTTATTACATTATTTGTTTATTAGAGATCTAGGGATGACGAATATCATTTATCAATTTTCAATGAATTGTTGGGAAAGACACTTTCGATCGCTCTGTGTGTGTTCAGTATGCACTATTTGTGAAAACAATTCATATCATAATATAAATAATATAAAATATATAAAAATACAAAATTGACAAAAAATTCTGAAGAATGAAAGAGAGAAAGAAAAATGATGTCTTTTTATTAATAATGTAACGTTTTAGAATAGATTGTAAAAAGATTAGCGAATATTTGGTTTACAATAGAAAACAATAAAAAGATATAGATACATGAATTCTTTTGAACGATCGCGAAATCGAAATTTCAAACTGTAAATGCAATGCGGCATAAATAAACACAAACAAACAAATATACTCGATAAACAGGAAATGACGTGCATGTACGTGTAAATTTGCATAAATTTACATACTAATCTTACGAATTTTTGCTAAATAGCCGATTTCGTAGTTCAATTAAACAAAGTATTTGACTTATATTAGCAATCATAACATTCTGTATCAATTAATCCATTTCTATTATGAATATAAAATATTGAAATCCGAAATTGAAACCTTCTTTTCGTTTATATACGAATTTAAACATCCAATTTAGTTATCAATATATTGTATATGTAAAGAAAAATGTTAGATTTATTTTACTTCTTGATTTATCTCAGTTTTGATACGCCAAAAATATTTCAGATTTGAATCGCGAACGAATTTTATCGAATAAATATCTCGACGGAAATCGCCTTTTTATTTAATTAAAGAAACCGATCGACTAGATAGGAATTAATTGAATCTTCCTCGAGGAAATCGTAAACGTTTCTCAGACAAATGCGCTCAGTTACATCGTCGTTGATCTCGCAACGAGTGGAAGCTTCGATCGACCCGAACATTAGCGGACCGTTACGTCCGTGTGTACTCTATTATATAATGCCACAATAGTTGGATGGAAACTCGGCAGCTGCAATGCGCTGTAAAAGCATCCACGTGCGATGCCACCGCCAATATATACGCTTCACCAGACTTATTATGCAAAAGACTAACTCATAATAGTTGTTATCGCGATATATCGCGAAAACCTTCGTTATTTATTACATTATTTGTTTATTAGAATAATTTTACTATTATATTAATACCGTGATTCAACTAATTTTTAATTCGCCCAACATTTTGCGAAAATATTTAAGACAATCCGCTTAAAAGAATATATTGTAAAAGATCACATATATTATTTATTCAATAGTATATAATTGCATATTACTAATGGAGAAGAAGTTTAGATATTAGAAAATAAATACTGCAGATTTAAATTGATAATGACAGAATGTCTGCAAATCCCTAGCCAAACGACTTATGTGTTGACGAGCGAAACGCTTGATTGTTCAACTTGGAGCAGATAATTTGTAAAAAAAAAATCTCGATGCTGACCTTTGCAACGAGTTGCTGACCGCTGTGCACGTCGACGCATCGATAAAGAGCGCTACCCTCGGCCGGACCAAGAAGCAAGAATCGATCCCCGAGTATGGTCGGCCCCCCGTGAAGGTCGGTGGGCACAGACTCGCAGGTCGGGAAGACGCAACTCGGCGGCACCACCGCGCTGTTCTCGTCGCTGGCCGGCTGTTGCTGCGGCGACGACTGCTGATGAACGACATCCTGGCTGCCGTTAAGACCGACCAGGAACTTGGTATTGTTGGTACGGGTCGGTACTTGCAGATGCAGTGGATGCTGCCTGGCCACTCTCCTCATGTTGCGTCCCGCGCACACACTCGGTATATCACTCGTGCACAGACAGAGTTCCTATTATATTGTCCTGGTTCACGCACAGCGATCGCGGATTATGATAAAATGCGTTGAACACTTCGTACGTCACTTAGTCGCGATTTAGTCGCAATGTGTTAGGAATACCGGCATTTACATGTACAAAGAGCGCAATATGGATTCGGTTTCACGACGGGTTTGGCTTTTCTATAAGCTCTAATGAGTTAAGCTATTAATTAGAAATATCACTTGTGCTTTTGAGGGGGGCGAGTGGAACCCGTGCAGTGCTGTTTCGCAATGTCGCTGCGCCGGGTTCTTGGACGGAGAGAGATCTTCGTGGATAATCAGTCGGTCGCTGTCGAGAACTGATTCTGCAACACAAAAGGAACGAGAGTATTAGAAATAGAATACTACACAGAGTTACGTATGAGTTTATCTCGATATATATCACCTCTTTAATTTCAATCTTTAATTAAAAACAAAGTATAATATATTCAGTGGCTTAATATTTTAATTGCATAGGGATCTTTATATTAGAAAAGTCAAATTAAAAACGCGATCACGTTTATAGCAGATCATAACGATTACGAGTACAAATGCGAATCACGATAAACCGGCGTTTAATTTTACGTCTTGCTCTCCGATTCGCCGTCGTATCTTTCGCGAGATATAAAAAGAAAGAATATTTTATTCTCTCTTGATAATCCGTGCGATGCTGGCCCTGGCCAAAATAGCAGAAGAAGCATGGCGCACCTACACCACAATTACGCCTACATGTTACACGCCCGTACGCGTGTGCATGATTCGACGATGACAATAGTTCCGTTCGCAAAGTCCATAATGTAATTCACGGACAATTTCAAAATGAACGACGTTTCGACATTCCTGCCTCGTGCGCAATTTCTACAGTCGAGAAGGGGGCTTCGTAAGGTCAGGGAGATATTGTCAGGACGCAGGGACAACGGCGACTCGAGTTATCTCGAGCCAATCTCACGACGCGGCCACGTTATGAATATTAATCATTCATTTAATTATATCGTCACGTAGGTGTAAATATTTTTTTTTTTTTTTACAGAATAAAACATAGAAGTAAAAAAATATGTAAATATTGTATTTACAATGTGTTAATCGTCTTTTATAAATATCAAGCAAAGTGCAAATGCAAATTTTGCAGAAGTTGCGAGAGAAAGTCAATGGACGTAACACCGTTTTGCACAAATGCTTACTTCATTCGTAGAATAGAAATTGCATTGCGTTTAATTACCAAAGAACGAAGAGATTATTCATATTGAACTTTCGTAACGTTTATGTTATAAAACGGCATAGATTGTTCCTGTTACAAAAGTATCGATACGGCTCTGCGGATACCTAGAGACGGTACTGACTGCAATCGAAGATATCTGAGGCGACGAAAGGATATTACGTGATAGTTTTATGAATGATCGAACGCAAAGAGGAGATGTACACGTGACCGGCGGTAATAGACGCGAAAAACATCGCGATATTATTTGCGGAAGGAAAGATTCTCCCCCTCTCCAGGGAGAGGGGTACGGCCGAATTTATCCGAGATCGCCTGAAATAGTAGCGGCTGCGATGATCCACTCGCATCATGACTCACGCGCGTAATTTTATCGTAAATACTCCGCTTCCCCCCTTGTTCTCCCCCGCCACCCCCGATAAATGTCGATGACACGCTGTTGATCCACGATGTTTACAAAACAATTCAACTGTTCGCCTCATCATCGAACTCCATGATTACACGATTGAATTACACTAACGAATCGCAATAAATGTAAATTTATAGCTGAAAGCATAAAATTAAATGGGAATATTCAATTTTGTGTCAATCAAGCGTCTCAATTTCCGATATCGAAATTACGTTCTAAATAAATGTAAATTTATATAGTTGAAAGCATAAAATTAAATGGGAATATTCAATTTTGTGTCAATCAAGCGTCTCAATTTCCGATATCGAAATTACGTTCTGTTTTACAGTAACACACACATTGATTGATGTTATATTCGAACTTTCTATAAAATATATATATATTTCAAATACTCGTCAAATTATCGAGGCATTCATAAATCTACGTAACCGAATTGTGTAGAGTGAATAAAGATTCATGCATAAACAGTACTCGGCTTATCATGAAGAAATTTAGGAGTTTCTGCTCAAATTATAAACAGAGAATATCTCTCTTTACCGCAGTTTTTTTTTTCGACAATTTATACAAAAGCTTTAATCAGTTACGATAAAGTTTAGCAAGTGTATCGTAGCAAAATTAAACAAATAAAACTAACATTTATGCTGAAATTTGCTTCCGCGGACGACATCGCTCTTCGAGTAGCGCGTTATACATTTTCATCCGTATAATCGTTCAATGCCGATTCAAGATATGCAAATATCGCACGGTCGTCTTTCAGGAAGCTCCCCGAAGCGTACAACTGGCGTGCCGCGTATGCTCATTTTCATGCGACTTCGTCGTATAAACGTAAATTCAACAAAACAAATTCGATCTCACGTCAAATTACAGCCCCGTATCTCTTTTCGTAGCCACATTCAATGACGACGTTAGAAATGAGAAATTATACGTATAATTCCGTGTTTTATAACATATCGAAGTATTGTAATATTTTTTTCACACACACAACACAATTAATATTTGATAGAGAGAAATAAAATTTATAAAATATACCCGACTCTCCTTCTGAATAAATAAAAAAACTGCAGATCTCGTTCGCGTACAATTAAATTTTATTTTCTAGAAGCATAGAATGAATATATATATATATATATATACGTTAACGTTTATTTTCAATTATACTAATTAAAAATTAGGATTAATAGATCATTGTTCTTGTTCAAACTGAATAGTGAATTAACGACGATAATTAACAACTCGACGATAATGAACAACAGAGTCGAACGCGAAGACCGGCATTTCATCGAATAAATTGCCGATAAACGTGACGAAATACTATGCAGACCTTGAGTATGCGAAACGAAGAATCCGATGAGACAGAATATCGAGAGACTCGAAGTAGAATGGATAAATCGCAATCTCTCCTCTACGCAAGATATATAATTGAAGATAAAATTAACGTAAAATCCGGTTTCTATGTATTATCTTTTTCTTTTCTATAATTACGAAGAAAAGTTCTACATTTTTTTACGGCAAAAGCTTTTATGAGGGATTAATATAATATTTATATTAGCACATCATTGTTAACGGCTTATATTATTATCAGAGTCTTAGCATTCGTGATAATTTTAGTGATCGATGATTGGAAATAACTATGTCAGACAATTTTGAGTGATATATTACTCAATCCTGGTTGTTTACGAACTTTGTATCGTATCGTTTAAAAATCATATATCATTCGCATGGCAGATGCTGACTGATGATACTCGCGGGACCTCCTCCATTACGATATCTACGCACTTGCGCAAAAGTTGACAACACCGACGCAACAACGAGTCTCCAGCGGCTCCAAAGATCAGGGCTGTGCAACGCGATCTCCTTCCCCCCACCGTCCCTCTCTGCACCCCCTCGCCATCGAGTTTCCTCTTCGTTGCGCGATACGAACGAGATGGCGAATAATCGCAACTTGTTTTTATCACCGTAGAGGTCTTTCCAAGGCGGAAAGCGGCTTTATCACCGATCACGTGGATGCCATGATAATCGCGAGGTCAGAGCCGTATCGACAGGTGAATAGGCCCAGAGTTGAATCGATTATTGGCATCCTCGAGATATTATTCGCCGATGACTTAACGGCAACGACATTCCAATCTGACCATAACGGTTTTTTTTTTTTAATTTAGCTATCACGAATATTTTAAAATAGTTAGATTAATAATCATATATCGTGCACTTCAAAAAAAATCTAAACGGTAAAAGATAGAACTATAAATGCAACCAACTTATCTCATATTCAGTTCTGCACATGTGTCAGATAAAATATGTATCTTAAATGCAAAATATGTAAATCAAACATGAGTCAAAGATGTATGCAATACTCGCTACAAAACAAATTTATATTTATATATTACATGAAAAGTATGAAAGATACCTATAAAAGATCGATATTTCAAAAGAAATGATAAAATCTTTATCATGTATTAAGCTACATGAAGTTTAAATTCATTATGCATTAATAAAAATGCTAATCTTTTTAATAGCTTTCTTCATAATATAAATTTTTTTTCCTATACATGAATATATCTTTGAATAAGTATCGCGTAGTCTTTATGCATAATTTTCTTTAATACGGAGCGAAGGGGGTGTAATTAATTGTAACATAATTAAAATTTTAATCAAATTATGAAAGAATTACAGTTGTCGAGTCGTGACGAGTCAAGACGGTGCCCGGATTTCGTGGCCACCGATGTAGCCGGCAGGTGCGTGAACCCAGGGCACTGTCGAGGTCTTATCCACCCCTCCACGTGCGTTCCCTCAATGAAACGCGCGTATCTGACGAAATCGCGAGTTCGGAATTAGTAAAGTGTTGCGTTGTCGTCGTCGTTGTCGCTGTCGCTGTCGCTGTCGCCGCCGCCGTGTGTGTCGAAACGACACGCGCAAGCGTGCAACCGGCAGTTTGTATGTTCGTTTTACCAGAGAGAGAGATATCCTTCGGTAAGGTCAAAATGGCGGAGAGCTCCACGATTGTCTCACACGCGCGCGCGCGCGCGCGCGCGCGTGATATTGCGGGCACCGTTTGCATTAATAGCGCGTGCAACCAAAACGTGACGCAAGTTCGCGAAATAAATGACCTGATACCATTTTGTCACGTCCACCGTTTATATACTGCGAAAATATCCATTCCGATTAAAGCCGACCCGATTTTTCGAAAAATCGAGAAATTCAACTCTTATCGCGCAGCATCCTCTTTCTCTTTCTCACTCTTTCTCATTTCAACATTTCGCAACATAGGATCGAAACCGCATTGATCTCGCCGGGCATTAGTTCCGGTGAAGATTAGGAAAGATGGATTTTATCACCGGTTGTCGCGTTTCCTTCGTCAGAAATAACAAAAAAAAAAAAAAAAAAAAAATTGTTTTCGTCGGTGGACATAAACGTAAACCCACTGAGATCATACCGGTTTTTAGTGTCTGCGTCAAATCATTCATTCAATATAAACACCATCATTCAGTGTAAAACTGACTACGCTGACTCAATGGAAATAAACAAAAAGAGATACATCTCGATGCGTATTTTCACGTGCACAGTATAAACTAAATATTTTTAAGCAAGAAACAACTATTGAATTCGAGCGAATTGCGAGTTTTTACAAAAATTTTGAAAAGCTCGAAAGATTTTTAATAGAGTTGTATTTTTAATAAAACGAGGAAACGCGATTTCAAAATATTGCTCATACATTTGAAATATCACAATGCAAAGACATCTGTGATTTCCTTGACATGAATCTCGCGAATGTTTCTTTAATGACATCGTTACATCCGGTCGGCTTTATCAGAAAAGGATTACGATCCAGATCCGCGAAATCATTACGAAATGCAGAGGCTATGACGCAGCATTCATTCGGTGTCATCCGGTTTTTTTTTTTTTTTTTTTTTTTGACACATGCGACAATAAACGATCGATATTTCGGCAGTGCAAAAAGTGATCCGAAATCCGAAACATAACACCGTTTCCTACCGGCAATTACAGTCTTATTAGGAATTGAGATCGTTATAATTAAAAAAAAAAAAAAAACAATGTGACCGAAACGTGCGAATCGTGTAGAGTAAAATATACTCTTCTATTGCATCGAAAAATTAAAGTCGTAATTGCTCTGTCTCGAGTGAAGAAATTTTAATGAATTGCGCGATCAGGTCAGTTCGGTTGCAACCAGCAGATAAGCCGAAGACAATTTTGCGACGATAATAGCGTCAATGCAATAAGCACTGCACTTGCACTGGAGCCACGCGACATAATATACGACGACGATGACGATGATGACGACGACGACGACGTACACAAGCACTCGGCGGCAATGATCGGGGTGTCGCGCTACTATCGTTTCCACCCGCGAAACGAGTAATCCCCCGAGTAGTATTCCACGGTCGATAATGCGTTTCCTGCGAATTAGGGGACGGTGCACACGCGCCGACTAAATTCCCATCGTCCCGCGCGCGATTCACACTTTACGAGAGAAAGAGAGAGAACATCGCGTCTCGAGACGGAACATTACCTTCGTGTTTTCCTTCGTCGTTTTTTTTGCCGTTCGTCGTTCCTGAATCGGTGGGTGGTTAAGACGATTGGACGTCCGCGGGCGGTACCGCGATCGACCTCGTCAGAGTCTTCTTCTTCTTCTTCTTCTTGGCTTCTCACATCGGCTGCTGCGTCAACGTTGACGGACGCGGCGCGTTGGTTGTTGTATCTCGTTTTCGAAACACGGCCGGAATGATTTTTCGTCTCCCGCGATCAGCTTCCGAGACGAGAACAAAGAGTAAGAGAGAAGGACAGAGAGAACGCGCGCGTGTACACGAGAGAGGAGACTCGTGGTATCCGCGCGACGGACGGTCCAACGTTTTGGGCCGGCCCACCGCTCAGAAACGACGGCGGCAGCAACGAGACGAGAGAACACAGATTAACGATGCCATTGTGCAGCTGACAACTGAGCTTGGCGGACAGGCGAACGCGGACGTAACCCAGACGCACCGCCCTTCGGCAATCTTCGGCCGCGATCGTGGCCGCCGGGTGGGGGTAGGCGCGTTCGGCTAACAGCTAACTTCGCTTCGTCCGCCCCACTACTCCGCCAACCGCCAGTTCCGTCGAGACCGCCTGGGGAGTTTATTCTTTCGCGTGTCAGTGTGACTTAACCTTATCTGAACTTTATATATTATCGGACGATATTTTATGATGTTATATGCTTTTTTTTTTTCACATATTCGGTTGAATATATAAATGAGATATTACAGTCAAATATACTAACAAAGTATATACATATAGAAATACATTTTAATGTATCTCCTCAATCCTTTCTCAATTTTTTCTAAGAAAGTACAGTAAATGGAATTTATGGCATATATTTTATTAATGATTTTATATATATAAAAGTTTTATCAAATTAGATACTCAAAGTACTAATACACAGCATTTGTAATATATATTATATTTGATTTGTTGATAAACATTAAGATTGTCTCAAATTATTATGAAATATATAAAGTAGTGCTAGAAATGTAACACACATTTATAAAAAGCTTGTGTGTATATCTATGGATATTTGTTATTTATTTGTTATGGACTTGTTATTGATATTTTCAATACAATATTCATACTTATCGATCCTAAAAAATTCGTTACCTTTCAAAGGTCACTGATATCATAACAAGATGGAAAAGCACGCGTGAATTCTCTGAATCACCGGAAGCATATTACATCATACGCTGCTGCTATCGTAACACGTGCTACGATTGCGCACGCGGATGATCGTTCCCGTTGTCGCGTACTAGGAGAAGGCGGTCCGTTAAATTCATCACGAGAAAGCAGATGTTCGCGGAAGTAACGGATGTTTCATAATATATGTGAGCATCGTGGTAAGAGGTATGTATCTTACCTGTATCTCTTTGAAAAAATGACAATGATAAAAACGATCAGGGCATCGATCATTGATCGGGGCATCTTGGCGCGAGAGAAGTGCTATTGATTACTTTGATATATATATATACGCGGTATGTATACGTGGACTCTTTTGAATCGCAACACGCGGCCGTATACATGTCAAGTTTTTATCAGCTATATTACAAAGCGTCTTAAGCATGTATAGCGTGTACACCTATACAGTGGTGGAATTATATTTTCTCTCTCTTTCTCTCTACAATAAATTATTACCCTTAGAAAATAATCGTGCGCAAATTTTTCACAATTTACATTGTCTTTATTTTAATTTTAACTATATTAAAATCACACAAAAATTATATAAAATATATTGACAAGTTTGAATAAATTTATCAAGTGTTCTATTTTAAGAAATCTATTTGAGAAATTTTTGAAATCACGAAGAGAAATCGATGATCTACAAAAAAATTAGAGTCTGTGTCGTACAGTATACATCTCTTTAAAAATGTATCTACACGATCTTTGCGAGAAGCGAGATCTTTGCAGAGACTTGCCCAGCGCAACATGCCCTTGACCTACCTACCTCAACGCTCCTTGAGCGCGGGAGGTAGGCTTCAAACAATTGAGCGTATAAGGGCATGTAACTTGTAACTTCACCCACGTGTGACCGTGACGGATCTCCTTCGATTATTCAGTTTTTCCTAACGCGGCGACGAATGGCATCAGATTTTTTTATTGTCGAATAGAAAATTGTTAAATATATTTATTATTATATCGTTTAAAACAGCGAAAATAATCCAGCAAAAAAATGCAAATAAAAACAAAGATTAAAAATAATAAAACTAAAATTAATTTTTATATAATTATGCATTTGTGATATGTACATAAGAATAGTACAAATATAAAGTTTAATTTAAAATATATTCACATCGAAGCAAAATTACGTCACATAATTTACATTTATATTCGAAGAACTCTACAACATTCAAATCTATTTTCTAAAACATGTATAAATGAGCGCTTGATTCTGGTATGTTTGCCGCGCGCATTAAAATCATCCATATATTTTATGACTTAATGGCGTACATACTGTAGGGTGCATATGCACGCAGAAATCGACTCTGGCTACTACGAGGACGTGTACGCGGCCACGTACATGCTTCAAAGAGAGAGAGAGAGAGAGAGAGAGAGAAGGAAAGATTTAAGGCCACGATTGCGTGGTGCCTGGATCACGTTCGAGTCAGGCCAGGCCTTCGTAAACGACGTTTCCAAACGTACCCGTGCGCGTTCCGACCACCGGATATTGGTCAACCCGACCACCTTTTTTATCCCGCGCCATTCCACTTACGTGGGTGGCTGCTCGCAATGATTAGCTGGCGCGGGACGAAGAGTGCGGAGCAGGCGCGATAGAGCACGGAAAAAAAAAAAAAAAAAAAAAAAAAAAAAACTGAGCACTCTGCGTATCTTGTTGCAACGCGGCGGTTGTCGTTACAAAAGAGATCCGGAAAGTCACGCGTGATTCGCGTCGTTATCGTCGTTCTTCGTTTCGACAGCGCGTATATCATCGCGGGCCTTATCGCGACTTGCCTTTGCAATATATAGAACGAATAGTTTAAGATACAATTTAAGATCGATTCAAAGTATATAATACGCTCGCGCGATCGAGGTATTCCCGCTCTTGTCTAGAATCACTTGGGAAATTTATTGCGGCGGTTTTATTTTTGTTTTTAATTGTTATTAATATATGTTGTATAGGATTACAAAGTTACTCTCTCACTAACAATATTCTAGCACACAAAAAAGGAATTATAATATTCACGAAACGCATATACCATGCGTTCCATCGCGCAATCCAATCGATTGTGTCGTTTGAACAAAAGCTCAATGGATTATTATATATTATATTTTACCAATTGATAAAACATGATAATGCTTAATTTGTTCGATCGGAGAGACGATACTGACCTACAATAATAAATGTACAAGGAATTAGAGGAATCGAATTCTTATTGTTTTCCCAGAATTTGACAATGGTCGTATAAGAGTTCCTGTGTGAATAACAATAACCTTTGTCTCAGCACACATTTCGTCTCATGTTCGAAACATGAACGAAATTATCACTTGGTGACAATCTATAAAATTGGTTTCGTTTTTTCGTGAGGGATGACGACACCACAGTATCCTTTATCGCGCCAATATTTTTAGTAAGATTTTTAGATATTCCGAGATATGCTCCTTTTTTTCTTTTTCGGGGCTTGGTGTCATTCGTGATATTTCGTCATACGACACGCGATTGATTTCGGGTGCGCCGTTGACGGTTCATTGATTAGCGACATGTATTATCGGACGAAATTTATTCGGAAGCGGAGTTTGCTCTTGGTAAACTCGCCATATGATTAACGCATATTTCTTTTTTAACGATTTTTGAATATTTATCTTTAAATTTATTTCTTCACGATTGCGAGCATCCGGATTGATTATGCAGTACGATACCGAAAGTGTTTTGGTTTTACCCGAAGGATATTTATATGAACGTTTTTTTTTAACAAAAAATTAATGCTCTCTTAACGAGCTATTGGATAATTAGCAAGAGCTATCAACGGATAATATTTTCAGAGTTTCAATTATAAAAAGAATCTTAATTTGAATTTATTTTTTAATTAAAGGAGTACTGAAAAGCGCCTGTAAAGTTTTATCAAGATAGTCTGATTTATAATTACATTTTTGCTTAATTAATGCAATTTCCGGCGTGTCATGGGTTTTAAATATTTCCGTTCCTGAAATAGTTTCTTGATCGTCGATGTGGGTGTACGAATATATAAGACTAACTGCAAATGATTCATTCCTTTGTTAACTTTTTTACATCAATCACATATATATAACTTTCGTCATACGAAAGTCATTAAATAATAGAAATATCCTTTATCTAATTAATCGTTTAATTTTAAAGGCTAAAGTAGTTTTCTTTTGTTTAATCTATTATCGTCAAAGAATGTGTGTGAAATTTTCAACTTGAGAGATACAGATCCGTTTTGAAATTCACAATATACCTATATGTATTACACGTACTGTCGAAACTATGGTAAAATGTACATGTATTTAACGCGTGTATTTACATTGCTGTGGCAATATGTGTTATGTGTCATGTTACTAAAAATTTTCGGTAATGAACAAACGATGAGATAGCGGGTGCTATTATCTATTACGCATGCAGTAATCATCTCGTCTCTACCGATTCGGTCAGTGGTTATTTACGTGTCATGATTACGGATAAATTAGTCATCGAGAAATATGCGTGAATCCTGCTCGGCGATTGGAAAACAATGGGAGAGACTGGCGAAAGAACGTGGAGATCCTTTCGTCTTTCTCGCACGTGTTGTACCATTGTCACGCATTGAACATTCTTTGCTGATCAATACTTTGTATTTCTCTCAGTGGATAATGGCTCACCGGGACACAAAATTTAATAATTTCTTGAAGAACAGAATTTTTTTATGGAAAAATATAATTCAAGCAAGATGTTAAAGGAAAAATATTTATTTCAAATTTACCAAAGAATCGTGGATTAAAAGATCAACGATTTTGCAGAACATTCAATGTAATTGAGAAATTAATAAATAATTTTGAGCAAAACTATTTTGCGAAATTTTTTAAGAGCCAAAGCCTTGACTCAAAATTTATTAGGCATTTCGACTCTGCCTTGTCGTACTTGATAAAAATAAATCGAAAAATGCGAGAGAGAGAGAGAGAGATTAAATATATAAAAAGACAGATATAAATAAAACGAGAAGTATTCTTGCTGAATCTCTCTAGAACAGACGAAATAAAGAAAAAGAGAGAGAGAAAGAGAGACATTATATTTAATAGAGTTTATTTTGATTTTCGTACTATCATATAAATGATTAAATATATATAACAATATTTTATATATCATACATATCATTTGTGTCAATTACAAATTTCTCTAAAGATTTTTAGCTTTTTGATCATTTTGACCGTATTTTTACCGAAAAGGTCATTAAAAAACATTATAGTTTCGCTAAATTACATCATCTCACGTAAAAGCATAAATACGTGATAGGAGACACATCGATGATATAAATGTCACGTCTCACGTCGTTAATATAAATGAGAAATTTAAATTGTGTTGACTGTTTAAAATTGCTTGATGTTCATAAAAATTTAGTCTATCGATGCGATTGCAAGAAAAATTATTTTATTTACTTTAGAAATAAAAATCATTTTTTAGCAATAGATTTTTTACGCAATAATTTCGATGGTTTCGATATAATGTGTAATTATTGCACGCGTAAAGTGGATAGTGATAAGACAATAGTAATTTTCGCGAATTTAAAATATTTTCAAATTACGTTCCTAAATGTTTCGTGCGAAACGACCTACTTTCGCAATTAAAGTATTTTGTTACAATAAAATTATTGTATTAATTGATATTTTTCACTAACTTTTCTCTTCTAATTATTAAATATTATTAAATATATATTCACCAGCGATTTCATCATAAGTCTTAATTTTAGTATTGGGTAAAATTATTATATTGATTCACACTTACTCTTGAGGATAAATACTCCATTTCACCTCGCACATCATTTGCGTCTCACGTTGAAATACGTACGCGGACTTTTGTAATCTCATCTCATCAATCAGCGGTCAGTTACGGCGATTGAAGCTTTACCGTGCAAGCATCGTCTTTTGTAAATCGCGCATGTGCCGTCATGCTGTTGTCATAATATATTGCACGATTTAATATAACTTTCTATTATGTGGCACAGTCCAGTTACTGCGCGATGTGCAATAAACAGTCAGGGAAATGCAATCGTACAAAATTGTCTCATTTCGCGTTGTCGTGAAATTATCGTTTCGTCAAGAAACCGGATGTCGATAATCAGAGATGATTGTTACTCATCGCGCTTTTTGTGCACAGTTTAACTAGCCGATGATTAGTTTAGGTCGTTTTCTTCGAAATCATGCAATTAGCGACAAATTAAGCAATATTATGGAATGTTGACGCATTCTGTGTAATATAAAAACATACATAATTATAATTTCTTTTTATTACATTAGTCTTACTTATACGCTATTTTTAGTTTATAATATAGCTAGTATATGAAAAACATAATTTATCATGCTCTTTTTACATGTATTCAAATACAAACAGAAATTTTTCTTGTTCGATTAACATAATTTGCTGTTAAAATGCAATTGCCATGCATCGTGCGTTTGCACGATTCCGCTATATAATATTTATCAATTTCCTTAACTTTTCTAATTCTGCTCTTATTTTAATTTTTTTTTTCCTAATTCACACGTACTGATGTACGTTTCTTTGTTGAAGAACTGTATAAATGAATTTTATGAACATCATAAGCGTACAGTTCTCGGGAAACGATAAACTAATTAAATATTTTTATTTTGTGTCGCGTAGGTGGACAAATACTTTTAGAGTGGAAGTAATGACGTTATAAATCTGTTTCTTAATGAATAATGTATGTATACATAAATGAAAATAGAAAGAGTGATGAAAAGAAAGAGTTTCGTTGAAATCATGTTTTTGCAGGCATATTATATGAACATGAATTCGTGTAGTAGAATATTTCTTATATTTCTCTTTGTCTTTCTCTCTCTCTCTCTCTCTCTTTCTCTCTCTTTTTATCTGGCGAATTTATATAAAAAAACAAAATTGGTGCCGACTTGGCATTTTATGATACATCTAGTACGGTTGAATCGGACTTCTCATGAGACAAGTATCGAGCCAGCCTTGCGTGGAACGCATGTCGCGCGCGATTTGCGAAACGCGCACGCGGCTTGCAGAACTGTCTGCTTACGCGTTGCGCTTTGCGCGCCGTGCGCTTGCGACGAGATACCGGTTTAAAGTCCGGGACGAGGAACCGACGAAAAATTCTTGAACCGGTTCGCCGGCTGTTTCGTTTTACGCCTCGGATGTCTCGTGAGGAGAGGGACGAGGGAGAAAAATCAGCTTAGAGAGATGGACCCTGAAACGTTCAAGTCCTGCGAATCGAGACGATCCCGAGGAGGACGTCGGCGAGAGAAGAGGATGTTATGGATCCTCCTACGCGAACTGCACGGAAACGACATAATGGAAGGAAGTAGAAGGGAGATAAATGAGTTATAGAGAAGAGTACAGGCTTGCTTCGTTGTCAAACACGTTCTAAAAAGTGAAAACGATGTCTCACGTTTACAAAAGATGTGCGAGATGATAAAGTGTATAAAAGTATGATGATATAAATTTGATCGTAATGATCGAACGATATTATTATCAAGGAAATCTTTAATTTAATTTCAGATTATTAAATGTAATAATTCGTGGGTATAAAAGAAATTTTAAATTTATAGAATTGTTAAGCTCTTTTATGGATATATAACGATTAAAAAATTAATTTAAAAAAATAAAGTTTTTAAAGAGCTTAATTAAATTATTAATTTGAAAAAATAAAGTTTTTAAAGAGCTTAATTAAGAAATTAATTTAAAAAAATTAAGTTTCTAAAGGGATTAAATTTTTTTCACAAAGCGTTTGAAGGAACTAACGGATTTTTCAAACATTTATCGTTTTTTAAATGTCCTAATTGATATATAAATAATAGGTTCTTTGTATCCTAATAAAAAAGCTAGTAGACTTAAAAACCAAATACAAATTGAATACATAAAACATGTTCTAAACATACTCTAAATGTCAACGTGACATAATTCTTATTTAGATTACTAATTAATATCATCTGCGATATGTGCTCAAATTGTGTCACGCGACTTTTATCTTTGCTGTCGTTATCTTTATTATGTTTCGTTATCATTCGTTAACATAACATATTAGAAGTGTTACATCTTTTTTTTTTACATGGAATTTACGCATCTACGTTTTTGCATATGACTACGGTAAGATAAAGTCGAAATAATAGAATTAGATTTTTTCTTGAGAGTATTCTTTCGCATCCGGTCCATACCGTAGCAGCTGCCCGTCGAAAACACGAGGAAACTACGCGGGCACTACGACAGGATGCGTATCCTTTCTCAGATTTTGGTCCTGAAAAACATCTTACCTGACCATGTACCGACCCGCTGCGATCCATACAGCTCGACAGTCCGTTATTGCTCCTTCACACAAATACATGACCGACTAATTCCGAGCAGAATACACAAAGCACAAACGGTAGAATTAAATATAGGCACAGGATGCGGTTAATAGAGCGGGACATGAATGAAAAGATGCTTTATTTTCGCTACGGTTGTAATATCTGATCTTTTATTATTTTCCGGAAGTCACACATCTATGTGTAGCCAATTTTTTAAAATTAATTCAAGGAAATAGGCGTTACAGGTTCAAAAATTTGGATAATTAGACAAAACAGTTAGATAGTATAAAGAAAAGTGTGTTTAATTTTATTTCCGGCTTATATTAGACTTTTTATGTTTGTGAAAGTCTCTCTTTCTCTCTGCTAAGTTTTTGTTAAAGTGACTTGAGAAATCGTTTGGCGATAATTTGCTTGGAAAATGTTGGATGTGATTAATTATAATGCGGGTGCGAGCTTTGAACGGTTAACTTTCGATTTAAATTTACGTTCTCACTGTCTCTAAATTGAGAAGGTGAAAGGCGAGAATGTATCGAATATGCACGCACGAATTTATTTTGTTTCAACGATTGAGTCTAGTGCTTGGTCAATTATAAGATATTGACTAAATCTAATTAATGCATATTATGCCAAGCGGAACGACACGAAACTCCATTAGTGCAAGATACGTAACTAAAATATGTTGACAATGTCGACACTCTTATGTTAGAAATAAATAAATTTCATATGATCTTATAACAATTTTACGTTAAAAGTCTTGTTTTCATCCACTGTTGCATTAAACCGTACTTTTCTCGTTCAGAAATTATTTATGTTTTTTATAACATGGAAAGAATTGCATCTGTCTTTCACTCATGCGTTATTTATTTCAGTAGCTATTTCAGAGCAATGATTCCTTTTTTTTTTTGATATTAATAGAAAATAAATTTTTATTTTCTGTACATTCGAGATATTAGAAATATATAGGAATTAAATAGAAATACATTGTTTTCCGACTTGGTACGATGAATCTAGACAATCTAGATTGAAAAACTGCAATATTTCATGATTTATGTAAAAAGTCGAGGAAAATAGAGGTAATATTGTTTTTATTACTTGTTTCAAGAGTTATAATGCAACAGCGAGATTTTAGTGATATCACACACATAATGCCGCTATAATTTCCAATTTAAAAAATAAAATGACATATTTAAATGAATATGACATATCTCTTTGTGGTTCCGGATTGCATATTGGTATGCGTATACATGCGATAAGAATCACGTAAAAGCGTGGGCGCGATCGAAGCACTGCGATAGATAACGTGACACGCGCACGATATCCTCACGTATTTACGTATCGGTAAATGCGCAGTGTATCGACGATTGCGTCAGTGGACAGCAGAAAATAAAGCGCAAGTGCCACCAGAAAATAAAGCGCAATCTATACGATCGTGAAACGCGATCCGTCAAGGAACTTTCTGACAGGTGTTAATCAGTGACGTAGGTGAGTTTTTCTCGATCACATGTTCGAAGGCGTGGAGAAATACCAGATGATAAGATGCTTCTCGAACGTTCGCGAAAAAATATAGACGTCTTTATTTTCTTTTTATCGCGTAATCTTTGTGATTAATCAAAGACAAATTTATGATGAAAGATTAATTTGGATAAATATATTCGAAATAAGCGCACCATATATGAAAAAATTTTTCTTTGAATTTTTTTAAATCTTTTAAATCTATCTCTTATGAAAATTTTACGTATGATCTTTTTCTTTATGAACTGCCATCTTTACTTAAGTAATATTTTTCTCTTACACCGCGATCTAGATTTGCATTTTGAAATGTTGACGTAAGTTTTTCTGTCGTACTTTGTAAACCATTTGCATAGTAAAATGTTTTGCAAGTGCGAAGCTCTTCTTATCCACGTCTCGGTTTGCATCATTTTTTACACGTATATCCGTGGCAAGGTAACGCGAGAGCTGCTGATATAATGCAACTTTACGCAAGCACGCAATATATACGCGTAGAATGTTGCACTAATGGAGTAAATTGTAAAATGGTATAATCATCTTTTAACAACTATTCCTTCGTATATTCTCACATTTACCGAATATATAAAAAATATGTTGTGTGAGATGTTTTTCTTTAAAAACAAGATATAGGTCATAAATGCTCTAGACTCTAGGCAATTGGCACAACTCCGTCATAAAAAGAAATATTCATATTTTCATATATCGTTTTATTTTATTTGCGTGCGAATCGAGAATATACTTGAGAATATATTTTATATATTCCCTATTTAAAATGATTGATTTACACGGACAAGTTACTAATAATTCTTTGTAAAGATCAATCACTAGTTGATGGAGAGTAAAAGTTTCCTGTTCAGAGAAGGAGTAGTTTTCATCTAATTGGTGATTAATTCTACGTAAACGTCACGAATTAAGGTTAATTAAGTTTCAAGAATATTAATAGGTGACACATACAAATTTGTGTGTTCTTCAGTTCACTGTAAGTCATGTTTTCCCTCAAGCAATGTGTTATTCCTATAGTTACAGATATTTCACTTGAAGTTTATTTATTTAATGTCAAAAGTGGAAGAGTTGTGATAAGTGGTACATTTCCAGTTCAATTTCCAGTTCAATTAAAAGCAGTGTGCTACTTGAGTTTGTTATATACATTATGACATCAGAAACGAGGACATTTCTTCGATAAATCACATTCTTATAAAAATACTTAATCTACAGAAATTCAGGTTAAGACCTCGAAGAAATTTCTTATTTGTTTTGATATTATTAAGTCGTTTTTGATATAATTAAGTAGATTATATTAACTATATTTTAAACAAGAATTAAAGGCATAAAAAATATTGAAAAGTTTATTTACAAGATATATACGAAGAGTGTCCCTGGTCTCTATAATGTTCTATATAAGGTGCTCAATATGGTTTTCATCTTTGATTCTCTATTGTAAACTAATTTTTCCACGTTTCCTCATGTATCGATTTTTATTAAAAGATCATATATTAATTTTTTATTAAAGTATTTTAACGAATGTTTCGTTGTGCGATAATTTTTTTTTATTAAACAGGCATGAATCGAACTTGACATCGTCCGAGGTTTCCCTCGGTTGCAACACATGCATAATCATAAATCTCTGTCGCGACATTTATCCTTGCTTGACCTAGTTATACGTTTAAATCCCTCGAAGTCGAACGTACGGGTATTTAACGAGAATAACCGAAGGTCAATGAGCGAATCCCCGTTGATATGATCTATCGTAATCGATATATTCCGTTAGCGGGATCGATGTGGCTGGAAAATTAGTTGGTTTCTAGAAAGAAAAATTTTTACTGCGAAGAATATCTCTGCGCTTATCTTCTGTGTTCGTTAATGAAAAGTAGTTGTTAACGAAACGTGCAAGAGATCGACTTAGTTTCGCAATGTGCCATTAAAAAACTTCAAGGTCTACAAGTATTTTTATCTCGCTAATGAGGATAAGTTTTTAAGCATACAAACGTAAGAGAAAAACATTTACGCTATTTGCGTAAATGACTTATGTCACGTTATATATTGATTTTGTGAAATTCTCTTTTTAGTTTGGTTCCTTTTTAATATTTTTTTATCTCATTTCTTACCTCATTATAATTCTACACGTAACAAGATTTTAGTTTTATTTAATATTTATATAGCGTTATTTTATACTTTCAAATACAAATTGATTCTTCAAAAAAATATTGTTACTCATAATCGAGGACAAATTATTGGATGATTGCATAAGTTCGTGCCCGATTTTCATAGATGGCATTAAGTTACTGCATGGCGGAGTTCTATTGTTTTCGTGTGGTAATTGTTGCTTACACCGAATAGATGACGTTGTCTTATGTCAATTTAGCATCAGACATTGTTCAGATAAGTCCATTGGTGCATAAGAGAAATCATTAAAAATGGAGAACCACAAGGTGCATTTGCGGCATGTAATGTTATATAAATTTCGGAAAGGCGTGAGTGTTGGGATTGCACAAAAAAATATTCAAACCGTTTATTTGGACCACGCTCCTGCTCTCCGAACAGTCAAAAAGTGGTTTGGCAGATTTCGAAATGGTGATTTCAACATGGAGGATCAACCCCACTCTGGACGGCCTTCTGGCATTGATGATAACATTGTGCATGCCTTAGTGGAAAGAAACCCAAGGATTACAACTGAAGATATTGCTAAGAGGCTGAACATCGATAATTAAACCGCTTTTCGTCATTTAAAAAAGCTTGGATACGTTTCCAAGCTTGATACATGGGTGCCGCATCTCCTGACTGAAAGGAATAAGCTAAACCGTATGACTGTGGCTCTTTCTCTTCTCGAGCGTAACAAAAAAGAGCCTTTTTTAGATCGAATGGTAACAGGCGATGAAAAGTGGATTCTCTACAAAAACGTACAGCAAAAGAGGACATGGAAAACAGCAGCTGAAGGAGCAGAACCCGTAGCAAAGGCTGGCTTGCATCCGATGAAGGTGTTGCTGTGTGTTTGGTGGGATCGCAAGGGAATTATTTACTTTGAGCTGCTCCGACGCGGCGAAACAATCACGGCGGACAAGTACTGTGAGCAACTAACTAGACTCGCTGCAGCTATTCGAGAAAAACGTCCGATTTTGGCCAATCGAAAAGGCGTCATCTTCCACCACGACAATGCTAGGCCACACGTCGCTCAACAGACGCTGCGAAAACTGCAGGAGTTGCAAGGGGAAATTCTACAGCACCTGCCATATTCTCCAGATATTGCGCCTTCAGATTTTTATCTGTTCCGGTCTTTGCAGAATAGTTTAAATGGCAAGAATCTCAATTCCGAGGAAGCTGTCGAAAACCACCTTACAAACTTTTTTCAAGAAAAACCAAGTTCTTTCTTCAAAAATGGAATCGACAAGCTTATAGATCGTTGGAAAACCATTGTAGAAAAGAATGGAGACTATATAATTGATTAATAAAAGTGTTATCTCTAAAATATAATCTATTGAAGTTTATATTTAAATCGGGCACGAACTTATGCAATCACCTGATACAAAATGATTGTATGTTTATAATTTTATCAAAATTTTTATTTAAATTTTCTTTAAATTTTAAAGTTCTTAATTGTTTGTAAAATTAATATAGAAACGATGTGTGCATACTTTCAGTGGAATATAAAAGTCAATGGGAGAATCCATGGTTATGGTTATGGATATGTAGTTGCCTTATTAATTCGATATATTCATACACATGGGATCTCAAGATGGATTGGGGCCTTTTAGACAGTAACGCCGGCGAAAATCGTTTTCTGCGTGAGGAAGTGGTTTATTCGGCATCTGTAAGTAAAATGTATATTAAACGTATTTGACTTACAACGTATTGTAACGTATTTGGCAATGAAAAAAGTATTAATTTTATATATAATTTGTTATTTATATATTTTATATTTTATATATTTTATATGTATTTCAGTGGTTTTATTACTTTGCAATAATCGAAGATTTTATACTACGTTTTGTATGGATTGCAAGCTTTGTTCTTGTTGAATGCAAATACATTTCTAGCGACTTAATGACTTCCATCGTGGCACCTCTTGAGGTCTTTAGGTAAATATACTTTTTGAATTTATTTGAAAATTTCTTTGCATCTTTCTATTTTATCATAAAACTGTTTTTAGACGATTTGTATGGAACTTTTTCCGTTTGGAGAACGAACATTTAAATAACTGTGGTAAATTCCGTGCCGTACGCGATATCTCGATAGCACCCATAGAAAGTTCTGATCAGACGCAAATTCTACGCATGATGGATGACGAAAATGGTGTACTTAATAGGGGCAAGCGTAAAAGCGGTGGTAAAAAACAGAACAATGCGAAGGAGGAAAAACGAGCATTGCTTAAAGAAGAAACCATAGATATCGATATATCGAATGCAAGTTGAATATAGCTCAAAATTTTTGTACAATATTACTTTTAATTTGCTGCAATTGCAGACTGCTATTGGAAGTGTCTGAAATTTAGTACTTAGGTAGGGAAGATAAATCACAATTTCGTAAATAACATATATTTGATTTTGCTACAATATAGATGATTATCAAATGCTTCAGCTTAATATTATGAGTTTGAAACTCTTAGCCTCAGTGCCTTTCATATTACTGTCACATAAAATACTTTACGATAAATTAAAATAACACAAAATATCATAGCATCTGCATTGAGTCTTCCAATACAAAGAGTTGTAGCTTGGATTAACTTTATGAATTGTATAGTCTACAGGCACATAATAAGAAGAGTTATACTCACAAATGAATCACATGAAACATACTTTGCATGCTTTATGAGTTATTGATGATAAAGATTTTGTTTGCCAATGATTTTATTGACTATATTGCTACTAAATTTTTTCTAAAAATGCCATTTTTTAATAATAAGTTTAATTGATTATAAATATAAATATTTCTACGAATGTAAAAAAATAGACTATTGATGCATCACATAGTCTGATGTTATCACGCTATTAAGATAAATGACACTTAATATATAGACTAATATTAGAGGCTGTTTTTTTATACGTATTGAACATACAGTACTTACGTCATATGCATTGCAGTTTATTGGATTATATAAATTATTTTCTGGCAGCAAGAAGAATAGATGTACATACCATTTGCAAATTCAATATTTAATTTAGCAATCCTTTGTATTATTTGGATAATACTATTTTGTATAAAATAGTATTACAATTAATCCACTATTTTATAGAAATATTTTGTGAGATAATATTCCCCATTATTCATTATTAATTTGGATATTGATAATATAATTTTTGTAAGAAAGACTATTTAGTATTTTCAGTTATTAAATACTTAAATATATATATATTTAATAATGAGGAAAGAAGTCGCGCAGATGTGTATATTATATTTATATTATA
>NW_021851042.1:973405-996234 GCF_003651465.1 Formica exsecta
ACTTACTTAGCAAAAACACGATGACGCTCACAAATAACGAGAGCGGATGTTGATAAGAACACACTATATATGCCGCGAAGGCTATATACAAAAAAAATATTATAATTTTATTTATAATAAGCTTAAAAAAGAATTCTTTAACGCGCTCGACGAACAAGATCACATATAACTTAATTATCTGAATACTTTACATTATTAGTTTAAATTATTATTTTAAATTATTATTTTAAATTATTCCCTACTATCAAAGAATTTTTATAGCGAACAAAATTCAAATATTATCAATATAAATATCAATTATTTAATTAAAATATTCGTCTTATTTATAAGCGAGTCTTACATTAGGTTTAGGCGTTTTAAGGCTTCGGTTTGTTTGGATATTGTATGTGTGTTGATGTATATGTAAGAATAAAAAAAAAAAAGAAAAATGTATTTAAAAAATGTGCATAAATGTCACATATTGTCGTCAATCTAATTATTTTAACATAGTTATATTTTTGAAAATGTGTTTGACATTGCCGTGTTCTTGGAATGCACGATGACGAATATCGATCAAATGCGGAATCTAGTTTGATCTGAATCTCGTTCTGGACAAGAATACATTAATTTATATATCGATGCTTGATATGCACTATGATGCGGAATGCAATCCCAATCAATATAAATTCGATCCGGGACGATTCAATAAAAAGAACAAACATAATACCATCATGCGTTTACTTCCCATTCAGGGAAAACTCGAGCGCATTCGTAAATAAGAGAATCAATTTAATTATGAAAAATTAAAGGTCGACGTATTTCCAAACACATATCAAGTCAGAATGAATCATTAAGTATCGATTTTTTGTATTTTTTAACAGTCTAAATTTATAGGAATTATAAATATCACTGAAATTATTTTAAAATTATTTATATTTCAGAAGCGGAAATTGTATGGTTTGTAATATACTTCAATAACAATATATTTTAAAAATGTTTCTTTTTCCGAAATGCTCTTTTTCTCCATATTATTTTAGAAAATTGTAAAATTTTTCTAAGAACAAAATATTAAACAAAATTAAAATGCTTTTTAGACCAAATTTACAACTATATATGATGATATTATTCTTTGAAAAAGTATTTCGTAATTCTCTACAAAAATTTGTACAATACTTAATCTTGACATATGTTAAAGAGGATTTTAAAATTCAATAATTTTTAAACTACGTTTATAGTATATAGGAAAACATAGTATATAGGTAAGGTAGAAATGATATATATCAACAAAAAATATGACATATCTTTGATATATGACTTTAACATATGACTGTGACATATGACTTTGGCATATATTTAGAAGATGATAATGTTTTAAAGAATTTTGAAAAAAATTTGATTTACACTATCCTTTATTATTCATTAAAAAATTAATAAAGAATGTTGCGCTTATGCAAACAAGCGTGATAGTTTAATTCAATACAAAGTTTGTTTCAATACAAATTTGCATTAATTGCATGTTTACACATTAAAGTCGATGCATGGGCGTACATAAAAAGAGCTTCATTTTTTTCTGCACTTCAAACCCGAGTAAAACAAGAGCTTTGCCTTTTTGTTTTGCCCATGCAATCATCATCAATGACGATTTACGATTCTCGGCTTAGTTTTGTATATATGTATAGTTATATTTTCAATTTAAAATATCACAAAAACTATAAAAGAGCACCATCTAATTTCAGACGTAAATTAGTCAGAAATATACCATCTACAACGTACCTATATGTTGTCAAGATTAAGATGATCTGTGCAACTTTTTGTAAAAAATTACCAAGTATTTTTGCAAAATAAAGTACAAATCTTTTATATCCAATCAGTGTATCTCATCCGTTCATTATTATATATGTATGTATGCACGTATATTGTAGGTATATCGTCTTTTATATCGGCGTTTAAATAAAAAGATTTTTAAGCCGCGCGATATCAAAGACACGTCTACACTTCTCTTTAGTAATTTCTCTTAATATAAGATAAAATAGTTAAAACATATTTAGTATATCTGATCACAAATGATTCACACGGATATATTGGATGATTGCATAAGTTCGTGCCCGATTTTCATAGATGGCATTAAGTTACTGCATGGCGGAGTTCTATTGTTTTCGTGTGGTAATTGTTGCTTACACCGAATAGATGACGTTGTCTTATGTCAATTTAGCGTCAGACATTGTTCAGATAAGTCCATTTGTGCATAAGAGAAATCATTAAAAATGGAGAACGAAAAGGTGCATTTGCGGCATGTAATGTTATATGAATTTCGGAAAGGCGTGAGTGTTGGGATTGCACAAAAAAATATTCAAACCGTTTATTTGGACCGCGCTCCTGCTCTCCGAACAGTCAAAAAGTGGTTTGGCAGATTTCGAAATGGTGATTTCAACATGGAGGATCAACCCCGCTCTGGACGGCCTTCTGGCATTGATGATGACATTGTGCATGCCTTAGTGGAAAGAAACCCAAGGATTACAACTGAGGATATTGCTGAGAGGCTGAACATCGATAATTCAACCGCTTTTCGTCATTTAAAAAAGCTTGGATACGTTTCCAAGCTTGATACATGGGTGCCGCATCTCCTGACTGAAAGGAATAAGCTAAACCGTATGACTGTGGCTCTTTCTCTTCTCGAGCGTAACAAAAAAGAGCCTTTTTTAGATCGAATGGTAACAGGCGATGAAAAGTGGATTCTCTACAAAAACGTACAGCGAAAGAGGACATGGAAAACAGCAGCTGAAGGAGCAGAACCCGTAAGCAAAGGCTGGCTTGCATCCGATGAAGGTGTTGCTGTGTGTTTGGTGGGATCGCAAGGGAATTATTTACTTTGAGCTGCTCCGACGCGGCGAAACAATCACGGCGGACAAGTACTGTGAGCAACTAACTAGACTCGCTGCAGCTATTCGAGAAAAACGTCCGATTTTGGCCAATCGAAAAGGCGTCATCTTCCACCACGACAATGCTAGGCTACACGTCGCTCAACAGACGCTGCGAAAATTGCAGGAGTTGCAATGGGAAATTCTGCAGCACCTGCCATATTCTCCAGATATTGCGCCTTCAGATTTTTATCTGTTCCGGTCTTTGCAGAATAGTTTAAATGGCAAGAATCTCAATTCCGAGGAAGCTGTTGAAAACCACCTTACAAACTTTTTTCAAGAAAAACCAAGTTTTTTCTTCAAAAATGGAATCGACAAGCTTATAGATCGTTGGAAAACCATTGTAGAAAAGAATGGAGACTATATAATTGATTAATAAAAGTGTTATCTCTAAAATATAATCTATTGAAGTTTATATTTAAATCGGGCACGAACTTATGCAATCACCTGATATAATATAATTTAAAGCCTTGAATCTAGTGCGAAAGTATCAACTATAGTGTCATTTATCGCGATTTATTTTGCTTTTATCGCGATTATGAACAATGTCGTCGAATTATATAGACAGATAAGTTTCAGGACGTGCAAGAACGTTCTCCGATAAAAGCGAGAACGGTGAAATGACAACAATACGAGTTGAAACCGGACTGACAATGAGCAATGAAAATACTGGAAGCGGCTGAGTAAACGGATTTCGACGATACCGAGCGATGAGAATTGGAATTCTTAAGGTCGCGTCCCGGAAGTCGCGTCATCCGCTATATGATACGCTTCCGGTACGGTACGTTGCAACGTTCGCATAAATGAATTCCAGGGAGATGTCTAACCGTTTCTAAAAAATTGCGATTAGCTCGAGAAAGATATTTATTATTAATACCATTATATACTTGTATATATAATTAAGCATTCTGTGTATGTATATATCAAATTTCTTTTACTTAATTTATGTCTCGCGACGAATGTTATATACATAAAAAAAAAAAAAAAAAAAATCCTGATTCATCAGAAAATCCGAAAGAATATCATTGTTTCAAGGAAATATTTAATCATATTAAGAAGATACTAGTCGGCTTTGCGAAATTTTGTTACGTAAAATGATAAATGCTAGCCTTCGTGTTTTCGGCTAATGTAAACAGGAAGATAGATAACATACATATATGTATATCGTTTTTTTATATAGTGCAACATTTGAGAGATAAGGAGTTTTAAGAAAATGCAGCATTTATTTTTTTATATTCAATCTTGTAATTCAATCTATTAATTAAAAGAGAAATAATATTACATATAATAATATTTCCTATAATAAAAAAAGATTTAGGTATATACGTTTGCATCTATGGATTTTATTTTGTAAAACAGTTTTATGTTTAAATATCTTTTGAGCTAACAGTATTTTTGAAAGGGATATATCTTGGATCGCGAAAAGTGGAGAAAAAAGAAAACACAACCTTTGATGAAGGATTAAGTCGTTTGCGCGGTTAACTGCACGGTCGATTCACCGTGCGGAGAATCGAAAGACGCACGCACGTGGCGGCAATCGGCTTGTTCTCTCGAGGTAATACCGATATTTTTCAAGGTAACCGTACGCACCCCGGAACGCCCCTTTCGAAGCGGCTTAAACAAGGTGTCCGCCTTTTGTCGTGCGCGTTGTCGTCGGGAGATCTCGGCAAGATCTCAGCGTCGATTTGTTTGTCATAGCCGGCATAGGACACGAAAATCCGGAAAAAGCGGATTTACTATGAATGGACCGCGGAAAAAACGACAAATGAATGCGCCGGATGTACGCGGTAATGGATCGCTTTACGAACGACTTCCGGGGCATATTTTACTTTATCTTCTCCGAGCGAACCTCTGGCTAACATCACGATTTTTCGATACTGGAAAGAAGGGATCGCAGAGCAAAAAGGTCCATGCAGCTGCCCCTTCCCCCTCCCCCTCTCCCATGCCATTGACCGGTTTCCGATCGACCACACGCTATGAGAAGAGATGCTTTTACCCCTTCGTTTTTTTTCTCTTGCGAAAGGCACATAGTAGTTTTTATATAAATAGGCAATCTTGTCAAAAAATATTTTGGGATGGGAGATTTTGAGACTTTTTGTCATTGCTATTATAATTTTTTCGTATCCGAATTTTTATTCATTGAAAGAAATATTTGAATTGTGCATCCGTTGTTTCCACATTTAGTTGTTTCTATATTATATACATAATTGAGGAATTGTTTATTGATTTTTTAGATATAAATCAATCTTGGAATTAATTTTTTAGATATAAATCAATCTTGGAATTTGATGACGAAAAGACCATTATGAAAATTATGCGTTAAGACGAAACTGATCTCACGAGTGAGACGAATCGTCTCAGGATTATTATGCGCGCGTTGCCCAAGATGATAGCTTGTTACGACAGAGAATGCCCTTAGGCGTTCCCTTTCGAGATCGAAGACGATGTTGATTTCAGATGACTAATCGCGATCGTGTCATTTATGTGGCACTTGTGACGACACACGTGAGTTCAATGTCCCGTGTCGTGAGATGCTTCTACCGAAACACTCTTACGTTTCGTAAGAACGCAAGCGAGCAACACTAAATCCATTTCGCATGTTCATGTATGTAATTTATATTTGTAATATAAAATTTTATATATATTCTTGTCGCAAGATTTTTTATTTTGTCGTCTTAAACGTCTTTAATATATTCCTTATACGAATTTATAAAAAAAATGTTTGTCACTTTTGTTAGAAACATCCATACATTTACGTACATCTATTTGAAAAAAATACACACAGACCACCCTTATTGCTTTTTCGTTTATTTAATTTGTAGAATAACGATTAATTAATATCTGAATAAATTCGAGACGCGCGACGACAGTTGAGAAATTGAAATTTCGCTTAGGTGCTTTTTTTCAACTAACATATGCATCTGTGACGCAAATGAGGTCATATCAGCGCCAATGTCACTGATGCAATCCATGCGCAGATGTATACAGGCAGGTCATAATACTCGTTGCAATCGACGATATAGAGATACTCATTATATACTCTCCCGCAAGAAATTCCGCGCTAAATCGCCATACAAGTCCAGAATTATTCGGCTAATTACGTTGAACTATAATCGCAGACACACGACGCGAGGTAATTAGGCACCAAGCAAGTTGTGTATCGTTTTCCCCGCTATAATGATTACGATTAACACTGACAAAACGATTACGCAAGTAACGAGCAATTCCTTCACGAATCGGAACGCATAAGACAACGAGGGCTCGCCTATGTGTTCTCACGAAGGCGCGAGGAGCCTGGAATCCAATCGCCTTCTTAATTCGATAAATTTTACCGCGCCAGGCAATGTGTGGTAATGTGTTGGTACACAATCGTGAGCACACATATGCGCACGTGGGTACCGTGCCCTCACGATCTCGGCTCGGATTTAGCAATCCGTATATATACCTCGAAAGGATTTGGCAACGCAATGAAAGATCGATGGACCGCCTCCCTGTCGTGCCGTATCGGATTCAATATTTACCGAATCTTCGGCGGAAAGGCGTCTCCTGAAAAGGTATTATCATATATTGTCCGTTGTGTGACTTCGCAAAAATAGACAAAAGTGATTTTCTGCTGGATGGACGCTTTTCGGATTAGCCTTTTGTTCTCTCTCTTTTGACACCGTTAGAAAATAGAGGATAAAACGAATAGGATCAAGGATAAAGCGCAAAAGTGACGAATAAACCTGTGAAGACTAAAAATTTCGATTTTTCTAGACAATGAATATATTTCGGTTTAGTGAAATATTCTGGGTAATGTATTTTTTATGTACCGTAAATAATCTTGTAAATAAAAGATCCACATCTTTTTAAATTTGTTTGACATATAAAACTTTTATCGATGTAAAAATAATTTTAATCAATCACCGCTTTTTGGAGTTAGATTTTAAATTATGCTTATTGCTTATATCTTTTTTTCTAAATAAAGCTTCTCAATCTTTAACAATGGATAAAAGAAGAGTATTTGATTTGTGTTCTACGCAAAACATTTTTTTTTTTTTATTATTTTAAATTATTTTAGTTTGCTCTATATAAACTTTGGTATCTTTTAATATCTTGTCTAATTTTGATAATTTTTTTCAGTATTTCTTTAATATTGCTTTTTAGTTTCTTTTCAGAGTTGTCAATGACAGATCATTCACAGTTAAAATAATCTATCGATAATCTTCCACGGTCCGTCGTCTCTTAATGGAAGGTTACAATTATTTAGGTCGCGGACACGAATTAACCGTTCAATCCTTCCGCTTTTGGTCCCCCTGACCTTCTCTCGTAGCCTCTGTTCTCTTTTCTCTCTCCCTTCCTCTTCCACCCCCCTCTCCCCTCTCTCTCTCCCTCTCTTCTCCTCTTCTCCACTAATACTCTTTCCGTCTCTTTGTCGCTTGTTAACGTCGTCATTGCCGTCGTCACCCACGATCGTATACATACTATTGCAATATTATACTCAACATTGCACTACATTTCTGCCATACATTAAACTGAGAATTAAAAAAGAATTGAGTTGTGATAGAAATCCATTCTCCTATCGTATTAAATATTTGATCTCTGCTTGATTTTAGAAATCACGCATATATGCTTTAAAATCTCTGTGAGTTTCTCTCCGTTTTATACAGCGAAAAATAAAATTACTTTAATTTTATTATTATTTCCTTAGTAAAATATGTGCACATGATATGTTTCATTATTTCCAAGTTTTAATATTAATATTGATGAATCTAATATCTAATAGATTATATCGCGTAAACATATTCGGAGTTATTTAATACGCTCATCATTATATTTATATTCAGACAAGAAAAGTCACTTACAATTAGCTTGCTTATATCTTTTTTTCTAAATAAAGCTTCTCAATCTTTAACAATGGATAAAAGAAGAGTATTTGATTTGTGTTCTACGCAAAACATTTTTTTTTTTTTATTATTTTAAATTATTTTAGTTTGCTCTATATAAACTTTGGTATCTTTTAATATCTTGTCTAATTTTGATAATTTTTTTCAGTATTTCTTTAATATTGCTTTTTAGTTTCTTTTCAGAGTTGTCAATGACAGATCATTCACAGTTAAAATAATCTATCGATAATCTTCCACGGTCCGTCGTCTCTTAATGGAAGGTTACAATTATTTAGGTCGCGGACACGAATTAACCGTTCAATCCTTCCGCTTTTGGTCCCCCTGACCTTCTCTCGTAGCCTCTGTTCTCTTTTCTCTCTCCCTTCCTCTTCCACCCCCCTCTCCCCTCTCTCTCTCCCTCTCTTCTCCTCTTCTCCACTAATACTCTTTCCGTCTCTTTGTCGCTTGTTAACGTCGTCATTGCCGTCGTCACCCACGATCGTATACATACTATTGCAATATTATACTCAACATTGCACTACATTTCTGCCATACATTAAACTGAGAATTAAAAAAGAATTGAGTTGTGATAGAAATCCATTCTCCTATCGTATTAAATATTTGATCTCTGCTTGATTTTAGAAATCACGCATATATGCTTTAAAATCACTGTGAGTTTCTCTCCGTTTTATACAGCGGAAAATAAAATTACTTTAATTTTATTATTATTTCCTTAGTAAAATATGTGCACATGATATGTTTCATTATTTCCAAGTTTTAATATTAATATTGATGAATCTAATATCTAATAGATTATATCGCGTAAACATATTCGGAGTTATTTAATACGCTCATCATTATATTTATATTCAGACAAGAAAAGTCACTTACAATTAGCGCGTAATAATATTTCCATATATTTTGTATGTTCCAGTTTTTGTTTTTTTTTTTTAATACACAATGAGCGGCGACGGGAGTAGCGGCGAGAAAACGGATCCGGGCGCTATCAGACACGGGAACTTCATAAATTATTACCAAGGAAGAGCGCGTGCGGCAACTTCCGCGTGGCGTGTGGCAGCGACGACGGGACGCTCATCCGGCCCGGAAATACATGGGTCTAGACGTCGGCTGTAACGCCGGGGTAAGAACGGCACATCTGTCGGGGATCCAAAACGGGATGAGACTTGGCCTTCGTGATCTGAAACTACAAACGGCGCGTCTAATTTTGAGTCGAGTTATCCCTTTTCAGGTAGCGGTCGCGCGTCATCCGTTTCCGGAATTCGTATCTTTTGTGTCCTTGTTATAGAAATTTCCTGCATGTGTGCTCGTTCTTCTTTCTACCTATTAAAGTGTTTTCCTAATTATATGGCGCAAATATCGTGCTTCCTTTTCCATTTCAGATAATTTGAGACGAAAATTCTATTAAGAAGAATTGACATTAACTAATGTGTATAAGCCATCAATTTATGATTTTTGAAGTGCTGTCTTTATTATATTAATAACAATTTCTTTTCTCTTCTTCAATTAATATTAGCTATATTTTATTTTAAGAAAACAAAAGTCAGTCTAAAAGAATTAAATATAACTTTTAAATTTATTTAATAATGACAATTAAAAAAAATACGACAAATTTTCCACAAAATTTTTGCCAAGTAAATATAAATTTTAAATCTGACTTTGCGATCTGTGACTGAAAGAACGTATCTAAATATATCTTGTATATTTATATTTAATTCTACTTAACGACTCGTTTTGCAGAATCTCACATACATGTTATACGACTTCCTCGAGAAGACTATGTCCCAAGATCAACCCGAGATTTCTTTAATCGGTGTGGATCTCGATCCGATTCTGATCGAGAGAGCGCGCGAAGGTAATCGGCGCCCGGATCGCCTGACCTTCGAGTGTCTGGATTTTTTGTCCGATGATTGCGGCGAGACGTTGAGGAAGCATCTGGCGCAGCTTCACAAGACACGATTCGACGTGGTGTTCTGCTTCTCGATCACTATGTGGATTCATCTAAATCATGGCGATGACGGTCTGGAAGAATTTCTACGAAAAGCTTGCGATTTATCGGAAATGATCGTTATCGAGCCGCAGCCTTGGAAATGTTACAGAAACGCGTCGAGAAGGCTGCGAAGAGTGAAATCGGAGGACTTTCCGTTGCTGAAGGAATTAAAATACACCGGCAATCCGACGCAGCATATTGAGGATATTTTGACCAGGCTGTGCGATTTTCGAAAAGTCACCGTCACCGCGGGTAACGATTGGGGACGCACGCTTTTGATTTACGAAAGAAAGTAGCGATCGTAAAATCAACTCGTTTTATGAAAGGGATCAATTCCTTTTAAGAAAAAAAGTTGCTACATTTTTTATATTATGATTAAAAAAGAAAAAAGAGATTTATTAAAGAAGATAAAAAAATAATGTACATGATAAATAGATAACTTGTGTTTCGTATACAATTTAATTCCTATTATAAACGAGATGCATTTTTTAAGAAAATAGGATTTCTAAAAAGAGATCTACTGCCTAAACTCCCAATTTTCAATATTAATGCACAATGTACAAATATTTATACGAAGTATAATCTTATCGAATAAGTAAAATAGTCAATATAGGATATGTAAAGATTTTTGACACAAGTAACGGTAAAACAGAACAAAATTAGCGAACGAGATTCGCAAAAAAGACACGAGATGGCGGTAACGGAGTACTAATGTCGCCTCCATGTCACTATCGTTGGAACGGTTGTGATCGAATATAACAACAATAACAACAACATGAACTCTGCGAGCAAGGTGAATATAAAAGCCATTGTTAATGAATTTGATCAGTTTCTTTGTATTTCATGTTTCAAATCTTTTTCGCGAGTCGTGTGCGATGCTGAAGAAATCCAGGAATAAAAGAAATGTTTCAAATAAAGCCCCCAACTCGAGGAAATCGCAGATTTTTATATCGATGTTATGTTGAAGGGTTTTATTTAATTCATTCTACAATTTTGTACTTTTTTGTAAAAATATTTTAATTAATAAATTCGATGTTTGCATGGTGATCGTATTGTATTTAAAATATATTATACAGTTTGTATAAAAAAAAAACGTAATAAATATCGTTAGGTTAAGCAATTATATGCCGGTGATGCTTACACTTTCTGTGGTTACAATTTTTTTTTTTTATATTTGTGTGCTGCATTATGTCTGTTCATAATTTCTATATTTACAACTAAGAAGAAAGAAAAAGTTTGAAACATTAACAATTCGCAGTTCATCTTTAGATAACTTTTATCTATAACATTGTATTAACATGATATTAACCATAATGGATGATGAGAGAAATTTTAATGTAGTTATTATTAACAACGAATACACACATAACAGTTAGAAAAAAAAAAACTTAAATTCTATTTGCTTTTAGGTGGGTGAAATCTTCACCGCAGCTGGTGTGGCCTTTAACAAGCTGGGTGAACTCACAATGCAGCTGCATCCAACGTCAGACTCGCTGGCAGGGTAAGTTAAATATGAAAATATTATTGCGACCTATAAAATGGAATATTGTTTAGTGGTAGAAAAATATAAGTTTCTAATCTTATCAGGATGTATGAAAATAACAACCGTCTCTAATATAGCAAGTAAAAGTTACATGAAAAATTTATGATTTTGTCATGATTATTATGACGATGTTTATAGTGCGGAATGATTTTTTGATAGTGTACATTAAACTTTGAGGATGACAAAAGATAGGAAGTAAGAGTCCAGCATGAAATTTGCAGAGGGCAAAGCAAGATATCTGATAATTTTTCATGGAAGTCATATTATTACTAAATTTTGTTTCCATTATGTGTTTACGATTTGGATTAGAAAACTGATCAGAGATGTTTATGAGAATAAATGAGCAAATGTTATTGAATTAAGTTTTTTTTTTATCTTTTTTGGGGGGAGTTTTTTGCTTTTTGTTTATTATTCTATAGATTTCTATAGAATGTTATAAAAAGATTAGTTCCTATTTTAATTCGCTCTTGTCTATTTAAATAATTAGTTTTGGTTATTATATCGCGCGAATAGATTATTTTCAATGTGTAATCAATATTGCGTTCCGATATTACTGCCAGTATTGAAAATCTATAGTTTATGTAACGTACACTATAGATTTTCAATACTGGCAGTAATATTGGAACACGGCCCAAGATAATCACAAAGTAGTTTTTCTTGTTTTCAATAAATATGCAGTGTACACCATCAGAGTATTATTCTGTATAACTATTATAGACCCCATGCTCTTTTCATAATTTCCTATCCCCCTCAATAGTAAATGGACTGAGGAGGACATTGAGATGCTCCGTCACTCAGTAAGGGCTTTCAGCGAAGAGTTGAACAGAATAAGCGAGCACATCAAGAGTCGGACGGTGTAAGTTTCCAAAGGCTGCCATTGAGGTAGGCCTGAATTTTACAGCAAACATATTGCTCTCTTTTCCAGTTCTCAGATACGGACCACCCTGAAGAAAAAGGCGTTCGAAGAAGCCGGAATATCCGTCAGGCAACAACAGATTCTTCCTCAGCAAGCACAACAATCGACATTAGTTCAGCAACAGGTCGTTAAGCAGCAGTCCACATCGGGAAATCAAAGTCTAATAGGAAAATCAGCGGAAGTAACGCTCAATATGCTGAACGCACCTGAGACGGAAGTGGATGTCGAGGGACTTCCCGAGGAATGTCAAGTGAAACTTGAATTCGAAGAAGGCGCTACCGAGGAAGTTACTGGTTAGCTTTATATAGTTAACTTATTAATTAAGTTAACTGAGTAAACAGCTAAGGACTTGACTATACCAAGTTTTCTATCATCTGATTGTTCATTGATGGTTCGAATTTTAACTAGTTTTAAGTATCTCGATCGCATATAAGCTCATAAGTTACCTTTTTACAATAAATGTATAAAAATCTAATTTAATGTCATTGTTTTTGCAAAAGGTGAAATTGATGCTGAATTGATATCCTTGGATTTCTTATATACAACTTGAATTTTATTTTTTTGAATATATGAAAAACTTATTCATCTTCTAATGTAATTTTGATTATAGGAAGTCTTTGTTTGGAAAAATAAGTGCAATTTACAATATTTAGAAAAGGAAAGTAAGACTTGCAATAATCGTAAAATAATGATTAAAATTCTTATGGATTGAGACAATATTTGATAAAATTTATTACAGATTTGTTTCTGCTATTGAAATCTCCACATGTGCGAATCATTGCGAATGCAATTGAGCAATAATACGGTAATTTAATAAAATGTAGAAGAATCGTGAAAACGCTCTGCATGAAATTTTTATCGAATCACATAATCGAAACATTATACTATAAAAATTGCGCAATAAATTATAATTATTTTTGTCGTACCGTCAAGAATACGTTGGCGCAAGGAAAATTAGTTATTTCGTTTCATTCCATTGGTACGCATTTTCCTCCCGCCTTATAGGGATTTTGTCGTACATGCGCGTAAAATCTAGCCTGCATCTGATATGTCTCGGAGTCTCGGTGTCTCGGGCTCGGGTAGGATGACGCATACGCGCGTCGACTGACAGATTAATCAACAATCGTGGTACTGGGCTGTTGCGGGATGCATTGGGAGTAGTCCGTCGGCGTTGTTCTTCGATCACAGTGCCGCCGATCTCGATAATCGTGCGATGTGAAAGAAAAAGAACGAAAACGCCACGTGCATCAGATTATCTGAATTTGACATATGTAACGTATAAACTCTTCCGATATTGGACGACAACAAAGCAACAGACCATAACAACGAAGCATGGAGGGAGTCGTAGCGGAAAACTCCGCTAGTACTGAAATGAACAGGTCCGAAGACGAGATAGCCCTACAAGGATGTTGCAGTCCCAAGAGAATGCCCTACCGATTTTTGGGCCTGGCGCTCATGTGTCTACTCGGATTCGGTATGAACTGACGTAACTTCGCGGATGCGTTGTTTACTCGGCAACGCGTCGCTTCTTTATCTGTCATCTCACAGCTGAAACGGTGTCACTGTCAAAAGAGCGAATTGTTATCGCGTCGATAACGACGAACGGGATGAATCGATGAATATTTCGTTTGCTATCGCGGAATTTCATTCTGCGTTTCAGACTCTCTCGCGATCTTTGTATTTATATATTACTTGGGATATACCTTTATTTAAAAATGCATTTTATTCTAAATGAAACTATCTAATTCTTGAGTTTTCTTTTGTGTGCAATATACATTTTTTAATATTGATTTTTATATGTTGCACTTATTTAATATTAAGATTTCTAATATTTGATGGGAATGTAGATAACCTCTTTTAACCACATTTATAAAAAAAAGTGGTACATAATAATATTTATTTAATGCTTTGCTTGTTTTTCTTTTGTTTTTTTTATAAATATTTATAATAAAATTTTTAGTTGCAATTTAATAGCTGAAATTAAAAATAAAGACATACAAACAAACAAAAAATTAGTTGGAATGCAATTGAAATTGTTTGCATTCTCTCTTATATGCTCTCTTATATGCTTTCTTAAATGCATTATTAATTACAGAGCAAAATTTAACACACTGCTTAGATAAGGCATATCATGAATGTTCTCTTTGTATGATTTATCATGCTTTTCTCAGTATTTGCCATATATTGTGTGATATTAGAATTTATGACACATAATGAAATTATGCATATGTGATAATACTACTTTCATTTAATGAACTGTAAATCTTTTAGCAAATAACATTTTAATTTGTCTAATTGTAGAAGATTATTGTATAAATTTCTTTTTAAGAAATGTGTTTCTCTCTCTCTTTACAAGATTATGCTCTAGCAAATACTTCTCAATAGATATTTATCCTTTATTTCAGGATCGTACTTTTGTTTTGATAATCCTGGAGCATTACAGGATAATTTTAAAACTGACTTACACATGTCAACTAGCACATTTGTTTTGCTATATTCCATATATTCCTGGCCGAATGTCATTTTGTGCTTTATTGGTGGATTTTTATTGGACAGTGTCTTTGGAATTCGGTTAGGTACTATGATATATATGGGACTCACGTTGATTGGCCAAATCATTTTTGCAAGCGGTGCCTTTTTTGATGCTTTTTGGCTAATGATGCTCGGCCGATTTGTCTTTGGGTATGTATCTATTTAAGTATTACAATTATTGCGTATCCTTTTATAAATCATAGAATCAAAAACTATTTTTTTCTTTCCTTCCAGAATCGGTGCAGAATCATTGGCAGTTGCCCAGAACAGTTACGCAGTCCTTTGGTTCAAAGGTAAAGAATTAAACATGGTGTTTGGACTGCAATTGAGCTTTGCGCGAGTAGGATCGACCGTAAACTTTTTAGTAATGGAGCCAATATACAATTATGTATCTAAATATTATAAGGGCCCAGAGTGCATCGGCGTAGTTCTCTTTCTCGCTGCTGGAACTTGCGTAATGTCGATGATATGCGCGTGTATATTAGGCTTCATGGACAAACGCGCTGAAAGATTGCTCCGACGAGGAGAGGGACAAGAACCGCAAGTTGTTAGTCTGAAGGACGTCAAGGATTTTAAGCCGATCTTTTGGTTGATTGCGCTCATTTGCATTGCTTACTATGTTGCAATATTCCCCTTTATCGCTTTGGGAAAGTAAGTGCATGATAGCGTAAACACTTATTATATAAAATGATTTTCAAATCGTATTAGTCAAGCGTGTAAAATATTTTTTAGAATAATGTTGATAACGATATTATATTACGCGATTCATTCCATATGAGTAGGAACTAACTACTCTTACTCTTCATTTATAATTTTACATATTAGAAAATGAGTTAATATTTCATTAATTTTTTTAGAGTATTTTTCGAACGGAAATATGAATATGATCCATCTGCTGCAAACACGGTGAATTCTCTCGTTTATTCTATATCGGCGATATGGTCACCTGTGTTAGGTTACTTAGTAGATAGGACAGGGAAAAATGTATCATGGGTGTTTATTAGTATCTGTGTGACTATCCTTGCACATGGATTGCTCGCATTTACCTATTTGAGTCCCTATGTGTGTATGGTTCTCATGGGATTAGCATATTCCATGCTCGCTAGCAGTTTATGGCCTTTAATTGCTCTTGTCACACCAGAGCATCAACTTGGTACTGCTTATGGAATGTAAGCACAATTTATTGCTCATTGTAGCGGAATAATGCTTAATAGTAAAGAAAATATTGATATATAATCTGCTTTCTTGCAGAGCACAGTCTGTACAAAATTTAGGTCTTGCTGTAGTATCAATCGTAGCTGGCATAATTGTTGACAAAGGAGGATATTTAATGCTCGAGATGTTCTTCCTCGGTTGGCTTTGGGGTGAGCATTTTTGTAAATTTGAAATCCAAATAGTTAGCGCGCATTTTTGTGTGTTGTAACGCAAAATATATTTTACTTATTGCAATCAGTTTCGTTGATAACCGCTGGTGCAATCTGGGTATCGGACATAGCAACAAGCAGTGGTTATCTCAATATGACACCAGGACAAAGAGAACGATATGAGACACTTCGATGTACGCCGGAGAGTTTAGAACGAGAAAAATTATTGTCGTCGGAGTGTACATCGGATTTCTCAGCGGATAGTCTTATGCAACCACAATCTGATATCAGTATACGAAACCGTTATTTGTCTCGCATTGGTGCAATGGTAAATCTATTTTAAGATACATATATATATATATATGTCATTTTATAATTCACATATATATATAGAAGCTCTGTAAAAAAAGAAAATCATGTATTGAAACAATAATTGTGCGAAGCTAAATCCCTAATCCTGAAAATTGCAAGAATTTATAACTTCATGAAATAGAAGCTTCTTGTATAATTTTTATTTGGATCATTTTTTACAGAGAAATTCAATATTATAATCAATATTATATTTTTTTAAGTATTAGAAAATAATTTGATATTTTTCTTAGAGAAGATTATTTTAAAAGATGTATATTGTATAATTATTTGCTGTAATATTATAGCTGTGTGTGCGTTCTGGAATTACTGCCAATGAATTACGGAACGCAGTCATTGTCTCTTGCATACAGGTGGTTTCGTTTATTCTCAAACTATAATTAATCAAAATTTCCCGCTTTTCCAGAAATACGTAACATAGTGATTTTTATTTGCGCATCACTGCATCCAATACACAGTATGCAAAAGTCCCATGATTGCTACAGTCCTACTGCCATATTTGCCGAGAGGGCGTTCAAGTTCAAGAAGCGATGCAGAAACAGCTGTAGTGTGCAACACGTGTTTGATGGTACTCTACTGATCGTGCTGCGAACGATATTTCGCATATTCGCGCACGAGGAGTTTACGAGATGAGGGTCCACGACGACGCAGATTCCAAGTACAACGTGATGGGGAAGTCGTCCAAGATGGCCATGAAACGGCCCAATACTGTCGTGTTTCACGAAAAATCCAATAAAGTGCAAAAAATGAATGAAAATAACCAGTGCAACAATTCTACGAAGACAACAAAGACCAACGATAAGGTGAACGTTAGTGTGCATCAGCGGAGAAAATCATTGCCCGTCTACATGCATCGTAAAAGGTAAGACCACGTTCCTTTCTTTGATATATCTTTCACGTGTCATACTGTCATATGCGTCGATATAAATATATAAGACAATGACGTTTATTTGTGTACACGCAGTGTATACAGGATGTTTCAAAATGGAGGAATACAGTGTACATACAAGCTTTACAAGTGTTTAGTCAATAGAGAGAAAAAGAGAGAGAGAAGGGGAAACTCTGATATATATATATATATATATATATATATATATATTCATTCCTGTTCGATAAGGTAGATACTCGCACGCGAGTACTGATAATTTTGTTGATCAAATAATTAGATTCATTGATGCAATCTGTAAAAAAGTTTAAGAACCAGCTTTTAAAAAATCGTTAACTTTAAAAATCGCCGGTTAATTTTAAAATTCTGAAATTATTAATTTTTGACAATATTATATTTTATTAATGTATTGCGCATATGAAACAATTTATAATTCCGTAAGCTAAAACGGAATAAAACATTAGAGTTTTTTATTCACTCTTATGAATATATCTCATTTGAGCAAGCAATATTTATTCTTAGAGGAAACTACTGTGTATATATTTTTTATTTACTTTTTATTTTTTTACAGAATCTATTTATGTGAAAATATTGCCTAATTTATGTATACACATATAAAGCGCCAATGATTGTGTTTCTCTGCAGTAAAAATAATAATAAATATTTTATTAATGAATACAAAATACATTTTATGTGTATTATAGTATTCTATCATTATATACAATATTATTATTTATAATATTATCATCTATTTGTCTTCGAATCATTGTTTAAATGGAGCGATCGCGCTTGTGGATTTTCAGATTATTGGAAGAGATACGCCGGCACACTACTCTAATTATAATAGGCGAAACCGGCAGCGGTAAGACCACGCAGATCCCGCAGTTGTTACTCCAGACCGGTATAGCCGGCACGTCTGGCTGCATCGGCATTACGCAACCACGCAGGATAGCGGCCGTCAGTATAGCGCGCCGAGTTGCTCAAGAACAGGGAGTGAAGCTGGGAAAATTGGTGGGTTACTGCGTACGTTTCGAGGATTGCACCTCCTCGCATACGAAGATAAAATATCTAACGGACGGCATGATGGTGCGAGAGGCGATGACTGATGAGATCCTGTCAGATTATTCGGTACATTATATATAATTATTACTAAGATAACATTATTAAAAAAGGCGCAAATGTATATCCGGAGATAGTGATAAATAAAGAGTTTGATCCTTCGGCAATATCCTTTTTCGGAAAGAGCTGAAATTCTTTACTAATTGTATATGAAACATTTTAGAATTATTGCATTTTATATATGTTAATGTTATAAATTTTCTTTAATTTTCTCAGAAAATCGGAAATCGATATAATCAGTTTATTCTATCGAATATTTAATATACTTAAAGATAAAAGATTTAAATATTTAAATATTTTTAATAAATGATGAAATTTAAATTATTGTTATTTCTTTAGAAGTTTAACGACAACTTTTAATTAAATATTTATGGAGAAAAAAAATACATTAAAGAATTTGTACAACTCTCTTTCAGCATTTTTATGCAATTTTCTTTTTGCTATCTAATTGTGTAATTATAATTTTATGATATAGAACAATAAAGTTCATAAATTTACGACAGGTAGTGATACTCGACGAAGCTCACGAGCGATCTGTACAGACCGACGTTCTATTCGGAGTGACGAGACGAGCGCAGAATTTGCGAAAGTTAAAGAACCTACCGCCCTTGAAACTTCTGATTATGTCAGCCACGATGGATCCTAATAAATTCAAAGAGTACTTCCAGGCACCTGCGTTGTATCTGGAGGGCCGTCAATATCCCGTGAGAATTTTTCATGCAGTTTCCACGCAACAGGACTATGCATTTGCCGCACTAGTTACGGCGTTTCAAATTCATCGTCAGGTACCTGCAAAGTAAGTATTACACTTGTAATTCTAATACGGAATATGAAATATGTTTACATTATGTACATGAAAGTGAAGTGTCTATTCTAAAATAAATCAGAACTAGGATCTTGTGTGAGAATCCACACAAGAATATGTTATTGTACAACAATATTGCTAATATCATTTGGTCTTTGGCTTTTATTTTCCAGTGAAGATATTCTGATTTTCTTGACTGGTCAAGAAGAAATAGAAGCAGCCGTGGTAGCCGCCCGACAAGTGGCTAAACAATTGGATGAACAGAAGTATCCGGCGCTAAAAGTTTTTCCCTTATACGCAGCGCTGCCCACTCACCAACAGTTAGAGGCTTTCAAACCTTCGGCACCGGGAATGCGGAAATTAGTATTGTCGACAAACGTCGCTGAGACATCTGTCACGATTGGTGGTATGTATATAGGCTCTCTTTATTTCTCTCATTATTTTATTTTTTAATAAAATATGGAAAATAATAAACGTTTTTATTAGCGCTGAAGTTTTTTTATAAAAACAAAATCAAATAATTATAAGATTATAAAATATAAAGAAAATTTATTTTCGAATGTCTTTTTTAGGAATAATGAAAATGAGTATACATGTATTGCGATATTAACTATGTTATAAATTATTACGTTTGCTTTAATTCATAACCTTCGCGATTATTGAACTTATTGTTATTTGAAATCTCTGATTTAAGAAATTGATAAGGTAATTAAATATAGGAATTCGTCATGTGATCGATACCGGTGTTGTCAAAGCGCGAACTCATCATCCAACGACGGGATTAGACATGTTGAGGGTTGAAAAAATTTCACAAGCTCAAGCCTGGCAAAGAGCGGGTAGAGCCGCTCGCGAATCGCCGGGTAGGTGTTACAGAGCTTACACCCGAGAAGAATTCGAGAAAATGAAGAACATGCCGGTGCCAGAAATTCAAAGGTGTTCTCTCGCGGGAGTTGCTCTTCAACTGCTCGCTATTGGCGTTGATATTACTACCTTCGATTTCATGGATAAACCACCTAAGGAAGGCGTAGATGTGGCTGTGAAATGTTTAGAGAAGCTAGGTGCGGTTAAAGGTACGAATTATTTTTATATTTGTATATTTATTTGTTATAGAAGATATTTAAATATTATTTGTTAAACAAAATAAGAGAATTCTCATTAGATATGTATATAAAATTATTAGATATGTATATAAAGTAATGCATTAAATTTCGTTTACATAATTTTCACAAAATGATTGATTTTTTTTATTTAATAAACGAAATGAAAAATATAATAAAAGACATTTTTTCATATTGAAATTGAAACAGGATATAAAAAAATTATTAATTAGCGATTGTTTGCGTAATATCTTTGTTCCATTATATTGAACGTGATGCGAATAACGAGAATCGTTCTTTAATCAAGACAAATAATAAAGTTCTTCTATCCTTTTTAAAAGGATCTCCACCGCAGCTGACTACACTTGGCCGTACGATGTCACTATTTCCATTAGATCCTCGATTTACCAAAGTGATCCTCGCGTCGGTGGAACACAGGTGTCTGGAGGAAGCACTGACGGTTGTTTCTTTACTATCGGGAGAATCGATTTTTATGGATCCACCTACGAAAAGGGAACAAGCTCACAATGCACGCTCACGGTATGGCTCTTGCTTGCACAATCTATTTATTGTCTAAAAGGAAAATAAAATCAAGATGAAATCTTTATGACTATTACTTACAGAGAATATATAATAAAATGCATTTTCCTTTACAGTTTGTTAAGTTGGCTAAGTAAATCATTGTTTAATGTTGTCGATTCATTGGGGATTTTCAGATTTGCTTCGCCTGAGGGAGATCACGTAATGCTGTTGAATGTGTTTCGAGCATACCGAAGTGCTACACAGAAAAAGGTGTGGTGCCACGAGAACTTTTTGCACCATCGAAATCTGGAGTACGCGTCGGAAGTAAGGCAACAGCTTGCGGCGTTGGCGGAACGTGCGAATTTGGAAAAGGCGAGCTGCGGAACGAATACGAAGCAGCTAAGAAAAGCTTTCCTCGAGGGACTTTACGAAAACCTCGCAGAGTTGCAGAGGGATCAGACGTACGTTACGGTAAGTAATGTTGCCCACAATATTATTTCTATATTTTCATTCTACATTTTCCTAATTGTTGTATGTGTTGTTGCCCTATCATAATATTGCATCAAAAATTAACCCTTTTTCTTGTCTCACTTAGAATTTATTTTATTTGTAGTGCAATTTTATAATACTAACATCTATAATAAAACTGGAATTTTTGTCGAGTTAAGGCTAAGCTAATTTGTCTTTACTTGATTGATTTTATGATTGAATTAATTAATAATTCTATGCAGGTATACTTAAAAGTGATTTTGTTATGTGAGCAAATCTCTTTTATCGTATTAATATATATTTTTGGAGGCTCTTGCATGTATTCATTTATTTTCCACATTGTGCCCTGAGACATTTTAATGAATTTTAATTAGCAATTAAAATTAAGTTAGAAATTGATCGTTATTTCCTCTTTTACTAAAACTTAACATTTTATAATCTATTTGCTTCTTTTCTTTGACTGACAAAGATTTAAGGAAGATATGGATATACGCGCAGGATATATGTACGTCACAACTATATCAAGTCATTTTTGCCTCCATATTCTTCTTCATTAGCTTTTGCCAGTATTTCTGTCTCGCTCGAGGTTCCTACAGCGGCAAACAAGAGAATTTCCCTTAATTGTGTTACGCATTCAACATAGGTGTACTCGAAGCAGCCGGTAACCATACATCCTTCTTCGACGTTGCATGGTACAAAGCTGCCGTTGCTGCTGTTCACAGAAGTTGTAGCCACCGGAAGATGTTACCTTCGCGGTTTGTCTGTCATCGACCCGGCGTGGTTGACACAAAAGAACATCGGCCCTGGGAAACACGGCTGACGCAATTTTTTATGCTACGTCGTTATTTATACAGAGCTTATTTTTGTTGACACGAGATAAAACGGGACAATTGAGGCCATCGGATAAATGTGTCGACGCAACGATTTTTGAGTGTTAATATTGATAGCTATGACACTGTAGTTTCAAAGGAAAAATATTATTGCGTTGCGTTTTATATATGTATTTATCCACAGAGATCTCAATTGTTCCATTTCATCTTCGATCATGTTGGCAATTTTGTTGGAGATATATGCTATGTATAATCAAGAAGAGAAACACTTTTCTACTACTTATATACTTTAACGTGAGTAAGCATTGTTATTGAATTCAGCTAATAAAAATTTTAATTATTATATGATGCATTGTATTATACATCGACAGAATCTAGAAATTCCATCCCCGTCTTTTTGCTTCATGCGATTTAATGCAGAGTGCAAATACCCTTTTGAGTAACAATACCCGTATAATTTACATAGAGATGTAATTAAGTGAAGGTGTATCCGTTGCATACAACGTCTAAGTGCATCTTACTCTTGCAGCCTTATCCTCTCTTCGCCGCACCTCATACTCATCCTTCTTACGCTATATATATATATA
>NW_021851042.1:1000371-1005605 GCF_003651465.1 Formica exsecta
ATATATATTCCTGTTCGATAAGGTAGATACTCGCACGCGAGTACTGATAATTTTGTTGATCAAATAATTAGATTCATTGATGCAATCTGTAAAAAAGTTTAAGAACCAGCTTTTAAAAAATCGTTAACTTTAAAAATCGCCGGTTAATTTTAAAATTCTGAAATTATTAATTTTTGACAATATTATATTTTATTAATGTATTGCGCATATGAAACAATTTATAATTCCGTAAGCTAAAACGGAATAAAACATTAGAGTTTTTTATTCACTCTTATGAATATATCTCATTTGAGCAAGCAATATTTATTCTTAGAGGAAACTACTGTGTATATATTTTTTATTTACTTTTTATTTTTTTACAGAATCTATTTATGTGAAAATATTGCCTAATTTATGTATACACATATAAAGCGCCAATGATTGTGTTTCTCTGCAGTAAAAATAATAATAAATATTTTATTAATGAATACAAAATACATTTTATGTGTATTATAGTATTCTATCATTATATACAATATTATTATTTATAATATTATCATCTATTTGTCTTCGAATCATTGTTTAAATGGAGCGATCGCGCTTGTGGATTTTCAGATTATTGGAAGAGATACGCCGGCACACTACTCTAATTATAATAGGCGAAACCGGCAGCGGTAAGACCACGCAGATCCCGCAGTTGTTACTCCAGACCGGTATAGCCGGCACGTCTGGCTGCATCGGCATTACGCAACCACGCAGGATAGCGGCCGTCAGTATAGCGCGCCGAGTTGCTCAAGAACAGGGAGTGAAGCTGGGAAAATTGGTGGGTTACTGCGTACGTTTCGAGGATTGCACCTCCTCGCATACGAAGATAAAATATCTAACGGACGGCATGATGGTGCGAGAGGCGATGACTGATGAGATCCTGTCAGATTATTCGGTACATTATATATAATTATTACTAAGATAACATTATTAAAAAAGGCGCAAATGTATATCCGGAGATAGTGATAAATAAAGAGTTTGATCCTTCGGCAATATCCTTTTTCGGAAAGAGCTGAAATTCTTTACTAATTGTATATGAAACATTTTAGAATTATTGCATTTTATATATGTTAATGTTATAAATTTTCTTTAATTTTCTCAGAAAATCGGAAATCGATATAATCAGTTTATTCTATCGAATATTTAATATACTTAAAGATAAAAGATTTAAATATTTAAATATTTTTAATAAATGATGAAATTTAAATTATTGTTATTTCTTTAGAAGTTTAACGACAACTTTTAATTAAAAATTTATGGAGAAAAAAAATACATTAAAGAATTTGTACAACTCTCTTTCAGCATTTTTATGCAATTTTCTTTTTGCTATCTAATTGTGTAATTATAATTTTATGATATAGAACAATAAAGTTCATAAATTTACGACAGGTAGTGATACTCGACGAAGCTCACGAGCGATCTGTACAGACCGACGTTCTATTCGGAGTGACGAGACGAGCGCAGAATTTGCGAAAGTTAAAGAACCTACCGCCCTTGAAACTTCTGATTATGTCAGCCACGATGGATCCTAATAAATTCAAAGAGTACTTCCAGGCACCTGCGTTGTATCTGGAGGGCCGTCAATATCCCGTGAGAATTTTTCATGCAGTTTCCACGCAACAGGACTATGCATTTGCCGCACTAGTTACGGCGTTTCAAATTCATCGTCAGGTACCTGCAAAGTAAGTATTACACTTGTAATTCTAATACGGAATATGAAATATGTTTACATTATGTACATGAAAGTGAAGTGTCTATTCTAAAATAAATCAGAACTAGGATCTTGTGTGAGAATCCACACAAGAATATGTTATTGTACAACAATATTGCTAATATCATTTGGTCTTTGGCTTTTATTTTCCAGTGAAGATATTCTGATTTTCTTGACTGGTCAAGAAGAAATAGAAGCAGCCGTGGTAGCCGCCCGACAAGTGGCTAAACAATTGGATGAACAGAAGTATCCGGCGCTAAAAGTTTTTCCCTTATACGCAGCGCTGCCCACTCACCAACAGTTAGAGGCTTTCAAACCTTCGGCACCGGGAATGCGGAAATTAGTATTGTCGACAAACGTCGCTGAGACATCTGTCACGATTGGTGGTATGTATATAGGCTCTCTTTATTTCTCTCATTATTTTATTTTTTAATAAAATATGGAAAATAATAAACGTTTTTATTAGCGCTGAAGTTTTTTTATAAAAACAAAATCAAATAATTATAAGATTATAAAATATAAAGAAAATTTATTTTCGAATGTCTTTTTTAGGAATAATGGAAATGAGTATACATGTATTGCGATATTAACTATGTTATAAATTATTACGTTTGCTTTAATTCATAACCTTCGCGATTATTGAACTTATTGTTATTTGAAATCTCTGATTTAAGAAATTGATAAGGTAATTAAATATAGGAATTCGTCATGTGATCGATACCGGTGTTGTCAAAGCGCGAACTCATCATCCAACGACGGGATTAGACATGTTGAGGGTTGAAAAAATTTCACAAGCTCAAGCCTGGCAAAGAGCGGGTAGAGCCGCTCGCGAATCGCCGGGTAGGTGTTACAGAGCTTACACCCGAGAAGAATTCGAGAAAATGAAGAACATGCCGGTGCCAGAAATTCAAAGGTGTTCTCTCGCGGGAGTTGCTCTTCAACTGCTCGCTATTGGCGTTGATATTACTACCTTCGATTTCATGGATAAACCACCTAAGGAAGGCGTAGATGTGGCTGTGAAATGTTTAGAGAAGCTAGGTGCGGTTAAAGGTACGAATTATTTTTATATTTGTATATTTATTTGTTATAGAAGATATTTAAATATTATTTGTTAAACAAAATAAGAGAATTCTCATTAGATATGTATATAAAATTATTAGATATGTATATAAAGTAATGCATTAAATTTCGTTTACATAATTTTCACAAAATGATTGATTTTTTTTATTTAATAAACGAAATGAAAAATATAATAAAAGACATTTTTTCATATTGAAATTGAAACAGGATATAAAAAAATTATTAATTAGCGATTGTTTGCGTAATATCTTTGTTCCATTATATTGAACGTGATGCGAATAACGAGAATCGTTCTTTAATCAAGACAAATAATAAAGTTCTTCTATCCTTTTTAAAAGGATCTCCACCGCAGCTGACTACACTTGGCCGTACGATGTCACTATTTCCATTAGATCCTCGATTTACCAAAGTGATCCTCGCGTCGGTGGAACACAGGTGTCTGGAGGAAGCACTGACGGTTGTTTCTTTACTATCGGGAGAATCGATTTTTATGGATCCACCTACGAAAAGGGAACAAGCTCACAATGCACGCTCACGGTATGGCTCTTGCTTGCACAATCTATTTATTGTCTAAAAGGAAAATAAAATCAAGATGAAATCTTTATGACTATTACTTACAGAGAATATATAATAAAATGCATTTTCCTTTACAGTTTGTTAAGTTGGCTAAGTAAATCATTGTTTAATGTTGTCGATTCATTGGGGATTTTCAGATTTGCTTCGCCTGAGGGAGATCACGTAATGCTGTTGAATGTGTTTCGAGCATACCGAAGTGCTACACAGAAAAAGGTGTGGTGCCACGAGAACTTTTTGCACCATCGAAATCTGGAGTACGCGTCGGAAGTAAGGCAACAGCTTGCGGCGTTGGCGGAACGTGCGAATTTGGAAAAGGCGAGCTGCGGAACGAATACGAAGCAGCTAAGAAAAGCTTTCCTCGAGGGACTTTACGAAAACCTCGCAGAGTTGCAGAGGGATCAGACGTACGTTACGGTAAGTAATGTTGCCCACAATATTATTTCTATATTTTCATTCTACATTTTCCTAATTGTTGTATGTGTTGTTGCCCTATCATAATATTGCATCAAAAATTAACCCTTTTTCTTGTCTCACTTAGAATTTATTTTATTTGTAGTGCAATTTTATAATACTAACATCTATAATAAAACTGGAATTTTTGTCGAGTTAAGGCTAAGCTAATTTGTCTTTACTTGATTGATTTTATGATTGAATTAATTAATAATTCTATGCAGGTATACTTAAAAGTGATTTTGTTATGTGAGCAAATCTCTTTTATCGTATTAATATATATTTTTGGAGGCTCTTGCATGTATTCATTTATTTTCCACATTGTGCCCTGAGACATTTTAATGAATTTTAATTAGCAATTAAAATTAAGTTAGAAATTGATCGTTATTTCCTCTTTTACTAAAACTTAACATTTTATAATCTATTTGCTTCTTTTCTTTGACTGACAAAGATTTAAGGAAGATATGGATATACGCGCAGGATATATGTACGTCACAACTATATCAAGTCATTTTTGCCTCCATATTCTTCTTCATTAGCTTTTGCCAGTATTTCTGTCTCGCTCGAGGTTCCTACAGCGGCAAACAAGAGAATTTCCCTTAATTGTGTTACGCATTCAACATAGGTGTACTCGAAGCAGCCGGTAACCATACATCCTTCTTCGACGTTGCATGGTACAAAGCTGCCGTTGCTGCTGTTCACAGAAGTTGTAGCCACCGGAAGATGTTACCTTCGCGGTTTGTCTGTCATCGACCCGGCGTGGTTGACACAAAAGAACATCGGCCCTGGGAAACACGGCTGACGCAATTTTTTATGCTACGTCGTTATTTATACAGAGCTTATTTTTGTTGACACGAGATAAAACGGGACAATTGAGGCCATCGGATAAATGTGTCGACGCAACGATTTTTGAGTGTTAATATTGATAGCTATGACACTGTAGTTTCAAAGGAAAAATATTATTGCGTTGCGTTTTATATATGTATTTATCCACAGAGATCTCAATTGTTCCATTTCATCTTCGATCATGTTGGCAATTTTGTTGGAGATATATGCTATGTATAATCAAGAAGAGAAACACTTTTCTACTACTTATATACTTTAACGTGAGTAAGCATTGTTATTGAATTCAGCTAATAAAAATTTTAATTATTATATGATGCATTGTATTATACATCGACAGAATCTAGAAATTCCATCCCCGTCTTTTTGCTTCATGCGATTTAATGCAGAGTGCAAATACCCTTTTGAGTAACAATACCCGTATAATTTACATAGAGATGTAATTAAGTGAAGGTGTATCCGTTGCATACAACGTCTAAGTGCATCTTACTCTTGCAGCCTTATCCTCTCTTCGCCGCACCTCATACTCATCCTTCTTACGCTATATATA
>NW_021851042.1:1005801-1025291 GCF_003651465.1 Formica exsecta
TATATATATACGCAATCTCTTGTTCTCAAAGCAGAAACCATACGAGTTTAGTAAGAGATTACGGCCGTTATGCTAAAATAACGATATACGAATATATATATCGACGGTTCGGCAAGTTTGGTCAATTTTACGGTCTGCGGGTCTTAAATTTTACCACCCTATCCTTCTGGATACTGTAAAAGCGAAGAAATCCCGCGAAGTGTTCTGAAGGACTTAACGAAACCTGCACGTTTAATACTTGTTGATGGTATTACGAAGCGATTTAACCGCGAAACGAAGTTTCGCGCGCGCCCCGGCAAAATTGCAGGTAAATTACCAGCGGACGTTACCGGTGAAGGGGAAGAGGATGTTATGCTCATGCCAGGGCACTAACCCGGCACCTACCACACTGTGTTCCGCGTTCTGTGTATTGGATAATTATGGTTTCAACGGGAGGGAATATTGAATTTGCAACGCGTATAAGAGCTAATCGTCGAATATGCGAGAACGAAGAAAGCGGACTTTAATGTATAGTTTCGCAATCGAGTCCGTCGCAATAAATTTCATGTTAAAGAATTTTTAATATGCATGCATACATTCTGGAACATTCAATATGTCTTGTTTTATTTTATTTATACATCCGTAAATTTTAGCAAAATTTTACGTGAAACAATTTTATATTTATATATATATATAATATTGAATATAATTTTTTTGCGATATTGGAGATAAATGTGCGTGAAAAGAAATCCAATACTTTTGTAAGTATCAGATATAAAGTTTATAATATTGCGATTTGTGAAATTTTGTAGATAAATTACATTTTTCATTATATTCCGCTTCAATAATCTTAATACATATATAAAAAATTTACAATCAATTATATTTTTATATTTATATAAAATATACAATTTAAAGTATACGTTACAAAATATTGGAAATAAAAAAAATGTATAGGTACACGTACGGAGCAAAGACAATTTCAATTTTCGAATTGTTATAAGTATACTTCTAGTTTTTTACTTTTCCTTAAGAGTTTTTCTTGTGGCATATATATGATTTGCATTTTTCTAAATCTCGAAAATGTAAGTTTATATATTTATAATCTTCTATAGCTACATCCTCAAGCCTGCTTTAGCAGTGACTATATACTGGAATATATTTGTCGATACGGGTAGGAGGATCCGATATAGGATTAAATCGTCACGGAGTTAGCTGGCATGGGGATATATCCACTCATCGGATCGAATTATCTTCTTCCTCGTTTCTCTCTCTGCTTACAATAGACACTAGTTGTTTTCTTCCTTACAGGGAAAATTATATTTGAAGATGTTGTGCAGGATGACGATATCAACGATGGACTTTACTGATTTAAGACTTCACAGCTTATCGGATTTCCCAATATCCACTTTGCGTAATACTAATGTAATGTTTGTGTTTTTAGATGTATTTTTCACCACAGGCAGGAGAAGTAAGTACATGAAATTTATTCGATTATAGGAGAAAGTATTGTAGATTTCAATACTCGTCTTATTATTCAAAGTTGAATAATATGCATACGACGAGAATACACGAGAAAATGTATTCAGGGTATAAATAAAATGTGGCTTTAATCTAAAACGTTTGAAGGCTGAAAAGCACTTTGAACGTATTTCGTTCGTTTCGAGCGTGTTATATAAGCTCGCGTATATCTAATTTTACATAATAGACAAAAAAAAAAAAAAAGAGAAAAGTTATAAATTTTTCAATTTGAAACAAATTATTATCTTATCCAATAATAGGGCTCAATAGCATTATGAAAGCGATCCGAGCCCCGCGAGAACTCAAAACTATTTTGCATGAGAATAATAGAAGCGCATCATGGAACGTCGAATATAATCGCTATGAAAAGCACGCTTCATTAAGCTTACATTTACGCATACATTTAAGTTTGCTTATACAGGCAAGTTGATTATAAATTTCACGATGCGCAAAAGATATTATATAATTTCAAAATTTGTCGATTCTTTCGCGTGATAATAAAGCATGCTCCATTTTCGCAAGAACGTTAATGAATGCTCGTGCGAGAATAAGTAGACGATCAGGGATAATCGTCGCCATGAGAAAAGGGAGGGAGGGGAAGGATGTTTCATCCTTGTCATCCAGCCAGAGGAGCTGTCCAGAGGACCTATCCACCTATGCAAAAAGAGGCATCACAGCCTCGTATCGCGCGCGCTATTCAGCGTGATTAAGAATTAAATATTTATGAGAAAGAGGGAGAGAGAGAGAGAAGAGAGAGACTCTCTATGTCGACGGCTATATCGAGCTTTCTTCAGGACTCCACGTTGATAGCGCACTCCTGTTATGAATAGAGCGACGAGATACTGGATAAGCACGCTGAAAGCGGACGAAAATAGGCTTTCGTCGGCGTGTTTACTCTCTTTCGCCTCTTCCTACAATTCGCGGTGCAGTCTTCCCTCGTAATGTAAAGACGATCCTTTGTGAGGACGCTCAAGGAACTCCTTAATAATGAATTTCTCTATGAATGACTCGACTTGCCGTGTCATCGTACGATGTAAGTACGCTCGTAGATGAGCTGAATGCTGACGAGAAACAAACTCGGCGGGAACAAATTCCAGTTACGTTTAATCAAACGTTCGTCCAAACTGACGATCTTTCATAGATTCGCCAGCGCCAACGTATAAAGCTGAAGAAAGAATGAAAAGAACGCATTTCTCGTGTATTTCGGTCACCTACATAATTAACCGCTTTCATTTTGCAGCGCATCGTCCAGGATCTTTTATATCTACGCTTTTTTTTTTTACGTTCGCTTACAATTGACCTATCTTCGCTTTTGTTCACAGTTTTTTAACCCTTCGACGAGTCTCTATTTATTACAAGAAAGGAAAATCTGAATATTTTGTAATCATTTTAATAATCATAAGTTTATCTCTTTTTTTTTTGCAGCAAGTACATCTCTCTATTAAAACAGTTTAATATCACTGTTATTTTAATAATTATTGTACGAATAATATATATATGTATATATATATAATTTATACTGAATAATAAATCCGGATTTTTGTTTTTCATGCATATCCATGATACTCGATATATTTTGTTGATTGCGCACCGCAATTATAATCTAACTAAACATAATTATCTTTGTATTAGTTGTGGCACGTCGATTGTGAAGAGAAGAGAGGACTTTGAGTCCGGAGAAAGACAACGATAGCAACAGGTGGCATCAAAAATTTATTCGTGATGGCTCTCCATCAGCAGGGGACATTTGTTTCTGGGGATCACTCGACCTTCTTAATTATGATTCCGGAATGTAATTAATGTTGATAGGACATCGCAGGTGTATCATTAAGGTAATGTAGACACATCAAATTCAAATGCGAATAATTGATAAATGTTTCATCGTAAAGAACGCTATGATAATATTACGAGATAAAGAGTTCTCTCTTGCTCAACTTCGAAATCGAGAGTACTTTTTTAATATTAATCAAAAGTAATGTGTGAAGCTGGGTGGAAAATCGAGGAACGTATATTAAATCGTAACATGGAAAAAAATTCTTTTTCATAAAAATAATTTATTATTATATCTACATATATATGTGTTGATTAGCGTAAAAAAATACGCGTAAAATTCGCCTAAAAAATTCGTATAGAATGATCTTCGTGATTTTCTTTCTCTTGTTGATTTTATACAATAATAAAAATGAAGAGATATATAAAAATATTTCAGTAAATTGGACAAAAAATAGTGCTTTTCCGTAAAAAAAATTAAAAAGTTTTACATTCTACCAACATACATATATTTTATATATTTTCAACGAACATAAAAAAAAAGTTTCAGGCTTTCTCTTCTATAAAACCATTCGAACAAATATTATGAAATAATGGAATATTCATTACTTTCATATATTTTCTCATTTATTTTTCCAACATAATATAATGACATATCACAACATTCCTTTCAATAATTCGATAATTTGAAAAAAAAATAGCTCAAAACTTGTTCATTTTACTCATCAATCCATTTAATAATTTTGGTCCATAAGTATTCTTTTGTACATGCCAGGATCGCATTCGATTCAACGACATCCATAATCTGTCGACCCACCTGAACGAATATTCCTAATGTCCTAAAAACAGTGATAATAACTGAACGCAGAGATAATTGACGAGCTTGTAAAGCGGTTAATCTTGAATCTTTAACGGATCCGCTTATCGTGTTCTCGTAATTCTCTATAAATCGCCCGACGCCAGATAATGAAGGCGCAGCTTTCACGGCTCGGATACGGTCGTCATCCTGTCTCGATTCCTCCGGAACTGTTAGGATGGGGAGAAGTACGCGATTTTCGTAAAGCATTTGTTGGTGCGATTGTTTGAGATTTTGTCCCGACAAAAAGAACGGATGTATCCTTCCCGGTGCCGCTGAAACATCCCTCTCAATCCGTGATCTTTTTTCTACTCTTGGCTGCTGATAGCGCCGTTCTTTCATGTCGCTTCCCCCAGCTATTTCGCCAAATCGCGAGATAGCCTTCCTTTTAACAGCTTCTTTTCCGCTTCCTCGAGATTCAAGAGGCGATCGCTCAGCGACGCCGACTCTTTTTCCGCGAGGCAATAAAAGTGAATCGCGAGATAATTCCTCAGGCTTTCGGTGGGACACCTCTGAATTTATTGCTCTCTCCGGGTTGCACGATAAATTTCCGACGGAATTCGTCAACTTTACGATACCCGTACAACGCACTGCGACCGTGTTTATTCGCCGTAACTGCAAACGCGACGACAAGGAGTTTTCGTAGTTGTTCAAAGGGATGCGGTCTCCTTTGGGATCTCTCTTCATTCCGCGATCTTTCTCCGGTGTCCAGGGATCGGATAACAATTCGTCGACTTTCGAATTTCTTTTTCGTGACTGCGAATAAGGTCGAAAGGGAAATCGATGATTGCTGAGCGATCTTTCTCGGGAGACTGCGAGTAAAAATAAATTTCCTAGCACAGTCCTAGAATTATCTGGAATAAAAGAATTGTGATGATTAGTCAGATGCGGATATAAAACTTTACGACGCGTATCCTCTTCGAGATCCGTCAATTCAAAACCGATTTTGTCATCATCCTTGGGATTAGGTGTCGGATTAACAGTGTCCGAACACATCACACAAGATGAAAATTCATGATCGCGCAGGACCTCTCGTTGGTCGTCGAAAAGTTCCGGCACGATCGAGAATGCTTGTCGTCTGAAATTTTTGCACGTGTGTCATTTTGCGGTTAAAAAGATTGAACTAATATCAATAATATTATATTTTCAGCTTAAAAGCTTAAGAGAGAGAAAGAGAGATAGCAAAAGATAATGTTACATTAAATACATATATAAATAATACATTAAATTTTTTATTCACGCTATCAGAATCGTTTAGAGAAATAAATAATTTAAATAAAACAAGATACGTATCGTAAAATAATAGAAAAAAATTTTTAATTTAATTGATCTTTATCGCAGAATCATATTTTACATTGCGAACAAAAAAAAAAAAGGGAGAACAGCTCGCGTGTGAGAAAAGGTATGATTCTCACTTTTTCTGTATGTGAAGATCAATCATTGATGTAATCCTCTTAATTCCATCAATTTTGCTACTTTTCTCATTATTTGGTATAATTGGTAAAACTTTATTCATCATCCATTTCTCTTGAATCATTTTCATTCTTGAAACGATTCGATGTTCGTCAGAATCGTTGGTGAATCTCGAAATAGCGGATCTCGCCGTTGTATGCGAAAGTTTTTCTCGCAAATGTTTTCCTTTCCGTGTTTCTCTAACAATAAGCGGCATCATCGTATCCATTGCATTTTGCGAAAATAGATTTTGCTGGCTTTTCGTCGCCTTGACGGTCGTGTTGCAATCTCTTGTCGTGGCGAGCGACGGTGCAGATAGATTCGTCGACAATTCGTCGCTTATCTCGAGCAAATAGTCCGCCCAACAGTAACCCAGAGCTACCTCCTCGTGGTACGTCTTGTATATTTTCCGCCAATATCGAAGAGTTTGTCGAAACAGCGTAACGGAATCCATCCTCTGTCCGCCTTCCGTTGATCCTGATATCAACGAAAGCAGCAGAGCGGAAAGTATCGGAATCGTGGGCGACATCGATTCGCGTCTCCGTGTTTCTGGAAAGGACAGAAATAGATACGAACGATCATCTTTTCAGACATGCGCATAAATCGATTGAATCTGGTCAGAATGGAAAACTCGGTACGCTCCATATTTTTAAGACGATTGAGAGAATTGGTGTGGTTATTCATAAAAATTTTGTTTACTCTACACACACAAAGGAGAAGTAAAAATTAAGACGTTCGGAATAAGACTGTATTGATTCTATAACTTGGAAAATTTACTCTCTCTGAATAGGAAATTGTATTAATACAATTTTCAAACAAATTAAAAAAAAAATTTACTAAACATTTATATTTTATTAAACATTTATATTTTATAAAGATTATATAAAGATAAATGAGTTAAATTCTGCTTTATGCATGATAAAAACAGGGACTAAAAAATCGGTTAATCTCACGAATTACAGGATTAAAAAGAATATAAAAATACCTGGTGCGTTTTATATTAAACTGCCATCACTGATGTTCACTAGAATTTTGTATGAAAAATATATCTTTTTATATTATGTGATATTCAAAATTGCTGGCGACAACGAACGGGTGCGGAAAGAAAAAACACGCGTTTTGTTGCATAACGAATAGACGCGCACGTGAAAAAAGAGGGAGGGTATAATCAAATTCGTTAAATTATGTAAAAATTTCGCAAAACAAGAGAATCCCACGCCGAATATATTCGGGATGGAGATTTTCCTCTTGTAACACTAAACGGTAGACTGACTGGTTTATACGACAGGGACTCGCTATACCTATCCGTGACAATTAGCCAAAAATGCATAAAGCAACTTGCCGTGCGTAATCTGCCCCCGCTCTTTTTCTCTCTCTCTCTCTCTCTCCCTTTCTCCTTTTCGTATCTTCTATAGGTTATATCTTCCTCTTTTTTGCTATCTCTTTCCTACACGCGAAGTTAACGGGTTTTCTCATAGTAAGAAACACACACACAAGGATGATGGCGACAAGGATGATGGTGTTAACACAGGTCACCTCGAGGGGAATTCAAGAATTATCTCCGGCATAGAACGATTTAAAGATTATTTATCGGAAGAATAAATACATATACATAAATCTGACGCAATGTGCACGAAGGGGAAACGACAAACTTTTCCGCTGTCTTGAAGAAACGAAAACAGGAGCAGCTGGACGGCTGTTGTCAAAGAGCGCAGAATGGGAAAAGTAATAAAAAGAGATATTATTCTTGTGTACACGAACTATCATCATGGTTTAATTAATTGAAGAAAAGTTTAAGCGCGAAAAGAAGTTGAAAACTTTGTACACTTTATTCTCGAGATTTCTATTAAGTACATTAAGAAAGATCCTTTGTAATAATTTGTTTCGTCGCGTATTATAGAAAAAAATTTACTTATTTCCCTTGGAGAAATATTCTCATTAAAATATTTCTCATTTTATATTCTGAAAAAGCATTTGCATCACACAAAACAAAAAATAATAACGTTACAATGTAAGTATCAAATGTAAATATAATCTTGAATATATATCCTGATATATTTTAGAAAATAAAAGAAAGTAAAAAGATAACAAACTATACGATTTCAAAGCCGAATCATTGTGTGAGTTTTAATAGGAGTGATTAATGCTTTTTCTTTAGCCGTACTTGGCCAAGTAACCAACTAACGAATCGGATCTTTACTCGTCAATGATTCATCGTTTTATTTGCCCTCTTCTTGTTTGCCATGAACTAAAGGCATTCGTACGTTCGTCGTTAATTAACAGTGAAAACTATTTTGCAGCCTTTCTTATTTCGTATCTTTTCTTCCTTTCCTTTTACAACCGAAATTACATACCGTGATTTCCGCTTTTTGCAATTCAACAATTAATTAAAGTCCTTGAAACCAATAAAGATGAAGCAACATTAATGCAAGCAACATTATTTTCAGAAGGGATTTTATATTTTATGCATTTTTATTTATTCTCCACTGTTTTTGTAATCCTCTGCTTTTGAAATGTTATTATTAAGTTTTTTTCGTATATAAAATTGTTTGAACGCGAACGATTCTTTTGGAGACTAAAAAAAAAAAAAATTAAATTATCGCGGTATATTTACCAATAAAAAAAAAAAAAAAAAAAATTTAAAAACTTCATAAATTTAAAGCAGAGGTCGATATTTACCAATAAAAAAAAAAAAAAAAAGATTTATAAAACTTCATAAATTTAAAGCAGAGGTCGGGTTGCGCGCGCGATAACTCGTCCGTGAGTGCGAAGGGGTTAAATTACACGTTTCTCATCCCGTGCATCGTTTCTTTTTGTTTCTTCTCGCCGCGCCTTTTTCTACTTATTCTCGTCGCTTGGCTCTTCTTTTCTCTCTCTCTCTCTCTCTCTCTCTTTCTTCGTCCCACTTTTTCGGATATACACGTATACGTAATAGAAGATCGGGGGGGAGAAAGCAGTGCCGGGGATGATCCACGTAACCGCACTCTTGGAGATCTTAGATCCTCTTAACCCCCCGAAACAACGACGAGAAAGCGATATCTGCTTCTCTCCATTTCGCCACCTATACTACATATCTACTTATCTACCTACCTAGCTACCTTTCTGCTCTTCTTCTCTCGTCTCTTCTTTCTGTCTCGTGCTTTCCGTTTATTACCTACCTACCCTCGCAACACTCCACTTTGTCTTGCGCCCGACAGTTACATCGACACCCACTCGTCCGGGGCAAACCTGACCGGCAATTCTCGTTGGAGTAGTGCACAGATACTACAGAGGTGCAGAGATGGTGTTGGTTCAGGATACTCTTGTGGAACGTCAATTGCGGAACGAGAACAGAATAATTGAAGCACTGGCTTTTTTCGCGATGACCAAATCATTTTTTTTCCAGCTGTTGGCGCGTTTAACTCTCTTTTTATTGCTAAAGTAAGCATTACGAGCGATAATCGTGAATTTTCGATATTGTTTAAATTTTAATTGATTTACCGCTTTGTTATTTTTATAAATTGGTATAGAAATATGATTTCTCTTCAATTTTTCCAATTACGTATATCGTTATCGTTTATATCTAAAAACAGAGTTTAAAATGTAAACAAGTATTTAATTTTTATTTTTTTTTATTTGTGTGTATGAAGATTAATAGAATTAAATTACTTAAAAGCTTTGACCATAAATATACATATAGCTTATAATGGTTTTTAACGCAGTGGAGAATATCAAGATTAAAGTTTTTAGATCCTTTAATATGAAGGACGTACATAAATTAGCTCTTAAATTCCAACCGTGCGAATTTTAACTGAATGACAAGCAGCGAACCGGAGAGCTCCGTTCAGAAAGAGAGTAAAAAACGATGTTACGTGAGCGAAGTCGCTAAGCTGCTTTCTCGCTCCCTACTTTCGTATCGTCGATCGCGTTTGCCTAAATTTCCCATTGCACCTCCCGAAATTCACGATTACAGTGACACTCCTGATTACAAGTACGACGGAATGAGATTGGATTTTCGATCGTATCTTCCGGTACGATCTGATAACGATGTTTGAAAGACGCGGTCGTCGCTAAACGCGAAGCAGATTGAGAAGTCCGTGGTCGTGGCATTTCGTAAATTCGTGCCCAAGTTATCTCTAATAATGAAATCTCTCGCATCTCGCATCGTATCGACATTTTCTGAAGGCGTTCAAAAACTCTGACAACCGGACGCTAATGAAAGTTTCGCAGACGACATGGGATCGATGATGAACGAAAAACATTGGACGTTTTTCAATTTTCTCAGAACTTGTTTCCGCCGATTTTTATTTCACATATCAAAATGAAAAATTTACAAAATGGCCTTTGCGATTACAACATTATAAACTCAAATGTTTCCCTATATGTAATTTTTTTCAGATTAATTTCAAAATATTATTAAATAAATCATAGAGAGAGAAAGAGAGAATAGTTAAAGATTAGATAAATTTCTTATACTTTTATAATTCTATATAATTAGAAATATATAATATACATACATTTTTTTTAAACAAAGATTTTAGCATTTATTTAAAGTATCGAGCGATTAAATTCAGTTAGTGTTTGATTCATTTGCATGTATCAACGTTAGATTTAAATACCTATGTGCGAAAGCTTATCAAAACTTGTTATTTAACTATCCCACCGGCTTTGTCAGATTATATATACGTTGAGAGAGTCCACGCAATTTTCCATATTCCCAGATATATTTCTGGTTGTTATCCTTTATAGTGTAACTTTGTTACGATATAGCGGTGCACTCGGGGCTATTCGTTATGGCGAATGTCGGTTTCATTATTGTATTTCTCACAGTGTGGTTATTCTAAAACAGCTGTCACTCCCAGACGCTACAGAAATGATGACCATCTTCGTTCCACGGCGTATCGTGCGACAGTCGCGTCTCGGAGATAAATTTTATCACGCGCAGATATCGCTTCCTCGCGAATCGCTATTTGTAATCTTCAACTGCTAATTTGTTATGACTATAATAATTATAACGCTTTACACATCTAGAGTAAAATTCCATTTTCTTTGCATATAATAATGTCATATATTTTTCTTTTGCTTGGGATTATTGTCATATCCACATATTGAAATTGTATCATTATACCCAGTATATAGATAATTATATATAACAGACATGACATAAAAAATTTTATGACATTAAATATTTATAATTTGAAAATTTACGAAAGAGAGCCGCAGATATTTAACAATTATTTTAATAATGATTAGCTGCAGGCACGTACGCGGCGTAATTAACAGCATGTTGTAAAATTTACCCTTTCATCAATTTTTCGTGCTCTTGATGTCTATTATAACGGCGTATCTCTTTTTTATTTTTGTGCGGTATTAACATTAATATACGCCCGTTTATGCGAAACGCGGGGCGCATCGTCCGCATAATATTTCACGTTCATGTATCGGATTAACGTAGTATTGGATTAACGTAACATTGGATTAACACTGAGATGCGAGTACACCAGGTGGCTCGTTATATTCGCATTTTGCAAAGTTATGCGCGAAAAAGCGTCATCGCTTCGTAACGAGGATCCATTCTGAGGCCGTGTGTTTTAAGACTTTACTTTGTCCCGTCGTAGATAAAAGCCCCGCGTCGAGCTGGGAATTCGATTCATTAATCTGGCCGCCGCGAAACGACCGCGAAATCGATCGAGAACACCGCCTTCGTAGCCGCCGCGGAAATTGGGGCGCCTTTCGAGAGTCGGTCGCGAGGAAAGAAGAAGAAACTTCCTCTCCGCGCGTGCGACTTTATTTCTACCTAACTTTGTCCTGCCAGTTTACGACTCCCTGAATACAGTCGGCTAATTAACGGCGCTTCCTTAGCGGGCAAGCTGGGAGTAGCCAATTTCATTTCCCGTCTCCCTTTTTTATTTCCCTCGTCGGTTAAGCGGTCTCGCTTCCGTAATTCACGGCTACTGCGCGAATGTCTCTCGTGGAGTACTCTCGTTGCATCCTCGCTCGAGAAAAATCATGTACTTTTCGATTTTGTTGAGCCACCCGCGAAAAAATCTCGTCTCTCTATTTTTTTTAGGGCAGCCTCCCTTCCAAAGTTATTTCTGTTATGCGTTTTATTGTGTGTCGATGAATCTGCCAAGTGCATGGAAAATATATATATATATATAAAATGAATAAATAATAATACCACAATTTGTTCAGTACACCCTGAATATAGAATTTATGAATCGAATAAAAATAATTCCGCCCTTTGATTTGATTCCATTATACTTGTATTGTGCATATTCTACGTTCATTAATGCAACAACTGCGACTTTTTCACGTACATTAATTAAATGTATCGTGTATCGTATAATTTATCGATTTACTCTTCAATGATTTTTTGTAGTACTCTTCAATTAGCTCTCAACTATTGACACTGGAATCACTTCACCGAGAGTTTCTCGCAGAATTTCAAGCGCTATTCATATAAAAACGGTAATTTTCAAACTTCGTCGATGTTGGTCGGAAATATTTTCAAAGTTTGTCAATGTTGTCGCGTCTAACCGATCGCGTCCACTGCGACCAAAAGCGATGGTTTTGCACGGGCAGGAACGCAGCTGCAGTTTAACGAGTTGGTTGAATTGATGTATTCCTAGCTTGGTTGGTTTTAATTAATCGGAGTGATGTTTCAATCGAGAGACAGGTAAATGATGGGCGAATGTTAGAGAGAAAGAGAGAGAGGGGGAGGGAGAGAGAGAGAGAGAGAGAGGAGGACAGAAGGCGTGAAAAAGTGAAAGAACCGGAGAATAGCAGAACTGGCCGAGCGTCCGCGTATAAGCGAGTCTCTTGCGCGAGTCTGACAGCCATGGAGAGTATGAGGTTTCCCTCGTTAAGGGTCGTAAATAATGGCGATGGCGACGATAACGAGGCAATTTACGGGCACGCTCTTGCGCACGTTTTAGCTTCGATGTCCGTCGCGGCAATTTGAATTTTTCGCGAATTTGTGATCTTTACGCGCGGCACACTTGGTAACTTACCGAACGATAAAGGACTTTTTGTCGATCGATCGACGAGTGAATTATATAATAGCGGAATAACGTACGAGTATTTTGTCACACGAAACATAATGGTGGAAATCAGTCAGAATAAAAGCCGCGATTGACATTCAATTAAAATATAAAATATTTGACAAGAAGATATTTGACAAATATATTTAGCATAAGATATAGGATTGCAATTTTTCCTCTTTAATTAATCAAGACGCATAAATGTTGGTTGATAAAAATAAAACTTTAATATGTATCACACTTTATATACAATTATGTATAATATAAAATTTCAGAATTTAAAAATTTTCGATTTATTGGTATTCATAAAAGTAGTAAAATAATTGAATTTCATACATGTGTATCAAATATTTTAATAAATTTTTAAGATTGCCATCATCGAAATGATTAGATATGAAATATTCTGTGACGATTTTGAGCTGAATTTGATAAACTTTTTGAATAAAAGAGACATCAATTATGAATTCGATTATTTAAGTGTATAAATTCAAATATCAACTCCTTTAATAAATATCAATTCTGTTAATATTTAGAATGGCCATATGGTCACGACATGCGGGTGTTTCGTTCGCTAATGGTTCGCTCGTTTATACTCCCTGGAGCAAGGCACTCAATTTCTTAGGAAGTAGAACAGAGATATGAACCATTTAAGTTACAAAATGATCGAAAGCCCTAAGAGTAAGAAAGAGTTCCAGGTGTTAACTTGGTAGAGTGATTCATGCAATGTTACACATTACAAACTTGCGTTTTTTAAGCAGACTGAAAAAATGATATTTTGATAAGAAATTTGATTTTTTGCGCTCCACTAATATCTGCATTACTGATATTAATTAAAAGCTAAAAAAAATAGGGACAAGGCTTGATACGTATACAGAATGATAAAAAATGAAGGTACTTTGAAAAGAAAAAAGGTATAATATGCGAAAAAATATTGATGCGACTAAAATGACCATTCGAGTATCAACCCTAAGGCACGGTGGTGCGAAAAACATATTATGCTGAAATAACATGAAAAAGCACAATAAATCATATCACTTCATGAACAAATAAAAGAAATCCATAAAAACGAAAAAAACAAGTAGAGTTGTGCAAATTAGAAACTTGCACATTGCTTCCTCATCATTTTATCTTACAAAGCTTAAGCTGCTTTAAGCATGCGGATTTTTCAATTTTTGCTTCCTCATAGAGAAAGCTTTGTGAGCAAAATAAAAATTAAAATAATTTCTTTCACCGATCCTCACTAAATTCAACATCAAACATCCTTTAATAATACTCTATTCATGTAAAAAAATTTAATCCGATATCTCAAATTTTCTGAAAGTTACAGCGTATACAGACATTTCCCAAAAAATTCAAAATTTTGTAAAAAAGGAACCCTTTCACCGATACTCACCAAATTCAGTAGCAACCATCCTTTAATAATATTTTATCCATCTAAAAAAATTTAACCTGATATCTCAAAATTTGCGAAAGTTACAATGTATACAGACATTTCTCAAAAAATTAAAAATTTTATAAAAAATGAACCTTTTCATCGATTCTCACCAAATTCAATACCAACCATTTAGGAATATGATTTTTCGACGTTTTGGAACATTCTAAACACATTGGCATAGAAAACTCGAAAAAAAATTTTGTCACGAAAACAAAGCTTCCTCTATGAGGAAGCAAAAACAAAAAATAGGAAAAGAAAGATTCTTTTTCCAATTTTTTCACAAGAAGGGGACACTCTAAACAGTATTAATCATCAACTTTTTGTGCGCGCACAGAATCTGTGCGCTTCAAAGAGTCGATAGGTTCATTTGACTGCACATACGGGTAGTCTGAGGAATTAGCTGGGCGATCGACGATTCCACTCCGGCGGAAACGCAGCCGCACAAGCGCCAGTCGCTTATTTCGCGAGGCGAGTCGCGTGGGTGATGTCTGCTGCCTCCGGCATCCTCGCCATGGAGGAATGGAAAGCGAGAGATAAAAGGGGGGAGAAGTGAAAGAGAGACAGAAAGAGAAACCCTCCGCACACCAGGCAGTCTCTCTCTCTCTCTCTCTCTCTCGGCAACGTCCGCGCTCGCGCTCTTTTCGTCCTCGTATGCGAGAGAGGACAGGCAAGAGCGAAGGGTGGCGTGTGTGAGATGCGAGGGTGTAGAGAGATGCTGTGGGTGCCGAAGGCGCAGCGGCGGCGGCCGCGAGGATGTGGGGCACGAGCCGGCGGCAGCGGCGGCGACGGCCGGAGAAAAGATGCTGCGCGTGCACGAGGAAGAAGCAGGATAGAAGGCCCGACGCGGGGGTGGCGGAGATAGAGAGAAAAGGGCAGCGAAGAAGGACAAGAGGAAGAGAGAGAGAGAGAGAGAGAGAGAGAGAAAGAGAGAGGGAGAGGGAGAGGAGAAGCCGGAACGACCCGGGGGTTGCCGTGGCGTTATCGACCGGGCCGCTGGTCGGTATCAAACCAGGCGTCGGCGCCGTGGCTGTCCCGGCTTCCTCGAGTGCCGGACCATTCTCCACCTCCATCACCACCACCACTATCATTGCCACTACTACTACCACCACCAGCGGCAAGAGCAGTAGCACCAGCACCGCCACCTCCGCGGAGGTCGCACGGCTGCTGGCCCTCGGCGCGTCAGTAAAGCCCGGGACAGACAGTCGATCGTGCACACGGACGGTGCGGGTCGTCCTGGGGGTGTTTGGTTGTTCCGGTTCGGATTTGGTCGGTTTGTCGCTGATTTGTCAGCTCGCGACTTTCATTCCCGCGCGGTTCTCGCGTGTAGACCGTTCGCGTGACACCCTGTCACCCAGTGCGATTCAACAGCTGGTAGAGAAGGTGTTTTCGGGCGGGATGTCGATTCGAAAAGACTGATAAACATCCGTATCCTCCCGTTTGATAAGCTCCTCCGAACCATCTGGACCGCGTCGTATCGCTCTCGAGCGTAACGTCGTTATCTCGGACTCTTAACTCGCGATGCGAGACGCATCGAATGGATCGAAGCGCTTCGTGCTGGTGCGTGTGGTGTCGGAGCGGTAGAATTGAAATTATATGGACTGATACGGAAGTTGTCTGACGGAAAGAATACTGAATAAATTCCGCGATGGACTATGTGATACGAGAAGACGACGCTAGATAAGGAGTTGGATGTTACGTTTGGCTCACGGTGCGTTTATCACATTTTTTTTTCAGAGTATTCTGCAAATGCGGGGATGCAATGTTTGATGATGAAGAACTCGTATCTTGAGACGAAGAGCATGTTACTTAATGATAATTAAATTGAGTCTGCTTTTATAAGCATCGAGATTCTAATTTACTGAATATTTGTTTCAAATTTGCAACATATGGCGTCGAAAAATATCGTCGATGATGGAAGATTTAAACAAATCCGTGTGCTTTTTCAATCAATATATATGAGTCATATATTTTCTGCCATAGAAAAAGAGGAGTTATACTAATAATAATAAATTATACTAATAATACTAATAATAATAAAGGAGTCATACTAATAAAAATAAATCATATAAAAAAATTTTTTAGCATTTCCAGAGAATTTATAAACTACTTTATTAAATATCGCGATTATATCGAAAAAAATTTTTCTATTAAATATAACTTTTGAATAAATGTTTTGTTAAATATTAATTATTTACTTAATACTAGAAATATTATATTCGCATACTTTATCTTACGATATATCTATTTATTCGTTTCTACTGCTTTAACGTTTCATTTCAGTTTAATCATTTCTGTAGATAATTATAATAGTTATAAAACTTTCGAGTTTGTATTGTTATGAAATTACGTGTGAATATTTCGAACTTTAACTAGTCTTGTACGTTAAAATATATTTAGCTACAAAGCCAACTTTCTCATAATGTGTAATAATAGATATGCAAATGACACAATAGTATTATTCTAATTATTTCTATATATCTCATTACCAATTCATCACTATTTCATTCATTTGCAATATTATTACTTTGAAATTTGTATGATACATAAGATATGGAATGATTTAATAAATAAATACAGTTACAACATTTGTGTAAATTTATAAAAGAGTGCATTTTTTGGAAATTATTTAAAGTTCGAAATTAGGAGTTATCTTCAAAATTAATAGGTTTTCTTTTCTTTCTTTCTATTTCCAATATTTCAAATTCATTTAATAAAACCGCGGCTCAATTAAAATTATTATATAAGAATAAAAATGAACGATTTTGTAGTTAATCCCCGATCTCGATGATTGAGAGCTCTCTCTAATTTAACAAAATGGATCACCATCAATTCTCTTTGATTCATCCATTTCTTGTAGGATGCACTCTCGTTGATCCGTGCAAAAATGTCACCCCTGGCGCTCGCGCAATTTCCGTGATAATATATCGGCGTTTTTTCGCGAAACGTTCGAAGAGTCGTTCTTCCTCTCTGGACGCCTTTTCTGCCTCGATAATTCCTTACGGATTTTTCTCCGGAAACTTTGAACTTATCGCTCCCGTCGGCGAATTATTAATCATCTAAGAGTCCCCTACAATTAGCGCGAGACCGGAATTTAATTTCGCTCGTCGGGTGAGATTCTCGCGCCTATGATTCGGCATCTCGTTTTCGCCCGTTGGTTGAATGGCGCGGAATCGGAACGTAATCCGACGTTAGTTTGCTCCTCTTTCGAACTTGCGAAGCTGCATCGGCAGTGCGCAGCTTCGTCGACGGAAGACTCCGGGGAATCCGATCTGAAGTACTTAGAAGACAAGTCGGACTAACTCAAGATACCCGCCTCTGTAGCGCGGACACATTCCCTTCAGATGCGGCGAAAGTGCGATGGAATTTTAATAGGATAGAATTTTGTAATCGTCACAATTAGCTTGTGAGTTACTGCGTCAAAAAGGCTTTGAATTAATCAAGTTTTGCTTTAAATTAAAATTGCAAATATAAATCATAAATAATATATCTAAACTTTCAAATAGAGTTATTTACATAACATTTATATTTAAGTGGACTCTGCTTTTATAATTCTGAATTTATTTTCTCAAATAAGGTTGAATGGCATGTATAAATGATATATTTACGAAAATACGATTTCCATTAATCTTTGATGGACAAACATAACACAAGCTTCTGTATTTTTTTAAACTTAATTATATACGAAAGTTTTTTTTTTTAGACAAAGAAGTTGCAAAGAGATTCTTAATTTTAATTTTTAATACGCTTACTTGTCTCTTGCTTTTGCGATCACTTACACATAAAAAAAAATTATTATATCACATTCTTTGTTAAGAAATTATGAAATCGATGCGCTTTCTGCTTCAACAGATTCATCTAAAGTTCAAGAAAGTAAAAGTAACGAGGAAAAGTTGCATGCGTTTTTACACGACTTATTTTATAAATTGCACGCTCACCTAAATATGAGACCATTACATCGTTTCGTGCAGATGGGACGACTTTGCAGAAAAGTACGGGTCGACTACTTCGTTGCTTCGTACCCGAAAAAAAAAAAACATTACGAAGGCGTGTAACCGAAACTCTGTGTTGTAATTTAAACACAGACTACATCCTCGCGGGGTCGAAACGTTGCCGAAGCCGAAACCGACTGCACCAAAGACCAGAAAGCACAGTTTACCTCAACTTGGAAATTGGAAATTCTCGCCTAGCTACGGTTCAATGCTATCGGATTTCAGATTTCGCGTTATTCGAGCAGCTTGAGCAGCTCATTCAAATTAAACTGGATCGTCATTGCAATTAATTAGGTTTTATGTCGGGCGATCAGTCGCGCAACTCGATTCTTCTTTATAGTTTCGATAATATACATTAATTATCGAATTTTTAGCCCGGGGCACTGCTGAATTTACGAAAATTTGATACAAAGGATCGATGAATACATCTGCATATTAATACGCAATAAGAACGATTAAATTTGCTCTATTAACACAATGAGGTCAATTTCCCACTGCAATAAAAAATATATAAATATATATTAACATGTTTTTTAGAATCTATTTCATTTTTTATTATTTCACAATAAATAAAAAAAGAGTTGTTTTTCAGTGCGAAGAAAAATTACGAAGAATACATAATTGAATAGAAATCAATAAGTTAAAAACACAGAGCATATTATTTATTAAACGTAAATATATGTATAATAAAAAATATTTAAGCCAGTAAAATAAAAATAGTTAAAAAAAAAAAACGAAGACCTTATACATATATCTGTGTAAAATATTACATAATATTAAAATATATATAGTTAAGAAAAATGTAAGGCATAAAATATCATTGAAATTTACCTAACAGTAGTTACGTAAAGTAATAGGACAGAGACGAGAAAGGAATATCGGTGAGATACATACGTTTCACGCACAATTATTCCCTCGGAAGTATATCGAGCATACATTTTTCAGTTCATTGTGCAGACAGAAGCAGCAATCTTCGCGCTATTTGTTCTTGAGTACGAGAAACATCTGTCTCATTGGGCTTTCGTAGAATTTTGGAATTGTACGCGCGCGCGTGTGGTGGAAATGTAACAAGTTTATAAACTTATTATACCCGCGTGACTACCATCTAGTTAGTCGAATCTCGCGTGAGATTCGTTTCCGGAGGAGCTGCGCTAACGAAGCGACCTTTATGTATTGTTGCAGCATGTTGCGGCGTGTTGCGGCGACTGTAAAGCGGAGAAGCCGAGAGATACCGACGTGAGACGAGAGAAACGAATCGAGAATCGAAAAATTATTCCGCCCCGGATGAATCCCCTTTCGCAAACGAGTCGTAGCACGGTGCGACGAGGACGCTGACGCTGAGAATTCGGCGACTCTGCCGGCGACTCCGAGGGGGTGGTGCATCGAACCATCGTACCCCGGGCGCCGATGATTCCGTCAGGATCATTCACTGTCGACGATCCGAGTTCGTCGATCGTCACCAGAGC
>NW_021851042.1:1025299-1031087 GCF_003651465.1 Formica exsecta
TGTATACGCGCGTGCCGCGCGGTAACGACGATCAGTCGCCAGCTTGGCAGCTCAGCGTCAGCGCGGGCAACGCATGCACCTGAGAATGGAAGTAAGAGTCCGCTCGGAGCATATCAGCAGCAGCAGCAGCAGCGTGATAACAGTACCGAGTCGCTATTTTGAATTCGAGACGGCGAACGGGGAGCGAGAGCCGCACGGAGGGCGCGAGACTGGAGGTGGCGGCAAGCCGTACCGGAAGCAGTGGAAGTGGGCGGACAGCGGCGACGGGATAAGGGTGGTGGCGGCGGCGCTGGTGAGGAAAAGGGTGCAGGAGAGCGGACGCAAAAAAGCGGCTGCGGCGACGGAAGGGCGAAGGACGGGCGAAGCGGCGGCGAACGGGAAAGGAAAGCGGAAATCGAAAGCGGAAGAGGAGGAGGAAGAAGAAGGGGGTCGTCCATCGGCAGGAGGGCCCCACAGATGCGGGGCCCGCAGGGGCGCGCAGTCCGCGGCGGCGTGACGCGATGCGGACGTCCTCCTCCTCTTTGCCGAGGAAGAGGAAGAGGAAAGACCTCTCGCCTCTCGATACCGTCCTCCTCGCCGACGACTGGCGGCCGTCAGTTAGACATGCCGGTCGACAGCAGTGTTCTTCGCGATTCTCCTCTATTATCGCATCGCGTCGAGCGCGACGCGACATTCTTCACCGAGGACGAGATGGTCCTTCGGCGTATCGTAAGGTTCCGGGGAAGCCAAAGTCTCTTCAGACGAATCGGGCTCCCGGTGAACGATGCTGGAAGCGGGAGGGCCGAACGGGAGACAAAAGCGACGGAAGCAACGACGAGAGACGAGACAAACGACGACAGAGCGCGGAGGATATCGCGAGTAAGGAGATTTCTCAAGATAGTGCCTCGTTCGACGGCACCATCGCCAAAAGCGTCCTTCTGTTGGCACTTCTCTGCGCCCAGTGTTGTCTGGCGGGCACCGAGGCCCTGGCCGGCACGCAAAAGTACTGCACCAGGACGGTCAAGACGCGATACGGCATTCTGCGCGGCATCGAGGCCAGATCGTCGAACGCCGTCGAGACCTATTACGGGGTTCCATACGCGACGCCGCCGCTCGGCGCGTTGCGTTACATGCCCCCGGTCACCCCGACGCCGTGGCGTGGTGTCAAAATCGCCGACACCATGCCGCCGGTCTGTCCCCAGCGTCCGCCGGCGCCGGACGAGAAACTGCCGCGGCAGAGACGCACCTATTTCAAGAGGCTGGAATCCGTACTGGCGAACCAGAACGAAGACTGCCTGTATCTGAACCTCTACGTGCCCAAACCTCCTCACGGTAAGTCACCGATGTTATTCCTCTAAAAATAGTAAGCAGAATAAAAAGCAGAACGAATCCTCGCGTTTAACCCTTCGTTAATGAATCGCTTATTGTATTTTAGAAATGTCAAATATGAATTTTACTTAAAGCGGTGTCTTTTTTTTTATATAAATATTATTAAAGCATAGATGCAGTAATAGAGGTTGAGGTAGTAAAATGCAATTTTATAAAATTGCGTTCTGTGATTATAAATTTGAAAACAATTCATGGACGGCTTCACATATTTCGATATCGCTGATTAAAAATTAATAGAGATTAAAAGAATGTCTTATACGTAAAGATACGAAATTTATAAAATGACATCGTGATGTGTTTTTTTTTTTTTTAACAAAATATTTAACGATTCGAAGAAATTATAGCGATATAATTCAAAGCGATCTTATATACAAAAAAAAATTTAATTTCTGTTTATTTAAAATACAAGACTATATTCTCTAAATCTCCTAGAAACAACAAATGTTCGTTTTCATTCGCAACAAATGTTCGTGAGATACTCGTGATACACTGGTTGAAAAACATGTGTCCCTATGCATCGTGCGACTATTGAGCGCGAAATTCTTCGCTAAAACATAAATCGAACTTTTCGAAATGTACCTTCTCGATGCAAAATTTGGCGATATTTCCGCGAGATACTCTGTTTCGAAACATGTGTCGTCCAATTTTAGAGAGATTGCTCAACTTCGTTGAGAACGCATCGTGAGCGGATAGGTCCAATTTCATTCCGCGATAATCTGATTATCGAAGCGTTCGGGAACGCTAGCGTTTTGTGCGTTACGACACGTGGCAATGGCATCGTTCGTTATAATTCCACGCGACAAGTAGACATGTGTATGTTTTTTTCGATGAATGCGTATGTACGAGTCCGTTAGATTCATACAATTTTATGAATGACATTCCATTTCCGTTGAAATTACGTTAGCCATACGAGCCATACGCGAGCACGTATTATATAATCTATCATTCCTCTGTAGATGGGAAATTATATTTTTGTGTCCTTATATAGTGACGTTAATAATTTGGCTAAAGAGGAAGCGAATAACGAGACGTAACAAATTCTGAAAATTGTAGAATTATTTATCAAAGAATTATCAGGTGATTGCATAAGTTCGTGCCCGATTTAAATATAAACTTCAATAGATTATATTTTAGAGATAACACTTTTATTAATCAATTATATAGTCTCCATTCTTTTCTACAATGGTTTTCCAACGATCTACAAGCTTGTCGATTCCATTTTTGAAGAAAAAACTTGGTTTTTCTTGAAAAAAGTTTGTAAGGTGGTTTTCAACAGCTTCCTCGGAATTGAGATTCTTGCCATTTAAACTATTCTGCAAAGACCGGAACAGATAAAAATCTGAAGGCGCAATATCTGGAGAATATGGCAGGTGCTGCAGAATTTCCCATTGCAACTCCTGCAATTTTCGCAGCGTCTGTTGAGCGACGTGTAGCCTAGCATTGTCGTGGTGGAAGATGACGCCTTTTCGATTGGCCAAAATCGGACGTTTTTCTCGAATAGCTGCAGCGAGTCTAGTTAGTTGCTCACAGTACTTGTCCGCCGTGATTGTTTCGCCGCGTCGGAGCAGCTCAAAGTAAATAATTCCCTTGCGATCCCACCAAACACACAGCAACACCTTCATCGGATGCAAGCCAGCCTTTGCTACGGGTTCTGCTCCTTCAGCTGCTGTTTTCCATGTCCTCTTTTGCTGTACGTTTTTGTAGAGAATCCACTTTTCATCGCCGCCTGTTACCCGATCTAAAAAAGGCTCTTTTTTGTTACGCTCGAGAAGAGAAAGAGCCACAGTCATACGGTTTAGCTTATTCCTTTCAGTAGTCAGATGCGGCACCCATGTATCAAGCTTGGAAACGTATCCAAGCTTTTTTAAATGACGAAAAGCGGTTGAATTATCGATGTTCAGCCTCTCAGCAATATCCTCAGTTGTAATCCTTGGGTTTCTTTCCACTAAGGCATGCACAATGTCATCATCAATGCCAGAAGGCCGTCCAGAGCGGGGTTGATCCTCCATGTTGAAATCACCATTTCGAAATCTGCCAAACCACTTTTTGACTGTTCGGAGAGCAGGAGCGCGGTCCAAATAAACGGTTTGAATATTTTTTTGTGCAATCCCAACACTCACGCCTTTCCGAAATTCATATAACATTACATGCCGCAAATGCACCTTTTCGTTCTCCATTTTTAATGATTTCTCTTATGCACAAATGGACTTATCTGAACAATGTCTGACGCTAAATTGACATAAGACAACGTCATCTATTCGGTGTAAGCAACAATTACCACACGAAAACAATAGAACTCCGCCATGCAGTAACTTAATGCCATCTATGAAAATCGGGCACGAACTTATGCAATCATCCAATATATCCGTGTGAATCATTTGTGATCAGATATACTAAATATGTTTTAACTATTTTATCTTATATTAAGAGAAATTACTAAAGAGAAGTGTAGACGTGTCTTTGATATCGCGCGGCTTAAAAATCTTTTTATTTAAACGCCGATATAAAAGACGATATACCTACAATATACGTGCATACATACATATATAATAATGAACGGATGAGATACACTGATTGGATATAAAAGATTTGTACTTTATTTTGCAAAAATACTTGGTAATTTTTTACAAAAAGTTGCACAGATCATCTTAATCTTGACAACATATAGGTACGTTGTAGATGGTATATTTCTGACTAATTTACGTCTGAAATTAGATGGTGCTCTTTTATAGTTTTTGTGATATTTTAAATTGAAAATATAACTATACATATATACAAAACTAAGCCGAGAATCGTAAATCGTCATTGATGATGATTGCATGGGCAAAACAAAAAGGCAAAGCTCTTGTTTTACTCGGGTTTGAAGTGCAGAAAAAAATGAAGCTCTTTTTATGTACGCCCATGCATCGACTTTAATGTGTAAACATGCAATTAATGCAAATTTGTATTGAAACAAACTTTGTATTGAATTAAACTATCACGCTTGTTTGCATAAGCGCAACATTCTTTATTAATTTTTTAATGAATAATAAAGGATAGTGTAAATCAAATTTTTTTCAAAATTCTTTAAAACATTATCATCTTCTAAATATATGCCAAAGTCATATGTCACAGTCATATGTTAAAGTCATATATCAAAGATATGTCATATTTTTTGTTGATATATATCATTTCTACCTTACCTATATACTATGTTTTCCTATATACTATAAACGTAGTTTAAAAATTATTGAATTTTAAAATCCTCTTTAACATATGTCAAGATTAAGTATTGTACAAATTTTTGTAGAGAATTACGAAATACTTTTTCAAAGAATAATATCATCATATATAGTTGTAAATTTGGTCTAAAAAGCATTTTAATTTTGTTTAATATTTTGTTCTTAGAAAAATTTTACAATTTTCTAAAATAATATGGAGAAAAAGAGCATTTCGGAAAAAGAAACATTTTTAAAATATATTGTTATTGAAGTATATTACAAACCATACAATTTCCGCTTCTGAAATATAAATAATTTTAAAATAATTTCAGTGATATTTATAATTCCTATAAATTTAGACTGTTAAAAAATACAAAAAATCGATACTTAATGATTCATTCTGACTTGATATGTGTTTGGAAATACGTCGACCTTTAATTTTTCATAATTAAATTGATTCTCTTATTTACGAATGCGCTCGAGTTTTCCCTGAATGGGAAGTAAACGCATGATGGTATTATGTTTGTTCTTTTTATTGAATCGTCCCGGATCGAATTTATATTGATTGGGATTGCATTCCGCATCATAGTGCATATCAAGCATCGATATATAAATTAATGTATTCTTGTCCAGAACGAGATTCAGATCAAACTAGATTCCGCATTTGATCGATATTCGTCATCGTGCATTCCAAGAACACGGCAATGTCAAACACATTTTCAAAAATATAACTATGTTAAAATAATTAGATTGACGACAATATGTGACATTTATGCACATTTTTTAAATACATTTTTCTTTTTTTTTTTTATTCTTACATATACATCAACACACATACAATATCCAAACAAACCGAAGCCTTAAAACGCCTAAACCTAATGTAAGACTCGCTTATAAATAAGACGAATATTTTAATTAAATAATTGATATTTATATTGATAATATTTGAATTTTGTTCGCTATAAAAATTCTTTGATAGTAGGGAATAATTTAAAATAATAATTTAAAATAATAATTTAAACTAATAATGTAAAGTATTCAGATAATTAAGTTATATGTGATCTTGTTCGTCGAGCGCGTTAAAGAATTCTTTTTTAAGCTTATTATAAATAAAATTATAATATTTTTTTTGTATATAGCCTTCGCGGCATATATAGTGTGTTCTTATCAACATCCGCTCTCGTTATTTGTGAGCGTCATCGTGTTTTTGCTAAGTAAGT
>NW_021851042.1:1033363-1038832 GCF_003651465.1 Formica exsecta
TATAATATAAATATAATATACACATCTGCGCGACTTCTTTCCTCATTATTAAATATATATATATTTAAGTATTTAATAACTGAAAATACTAAATAGTCTTTCTTACAAAAATTATATTATCAATATCCAAATTAATAATGAATAATGGGGAATATTATCTCACAAAATATTTCTATAAAATAGTGGATTAATTGTAATACTATTTTATACAAAATAGTATTATCCAAATAATACAAAGGATTGCTAAATTAAATATTGAATTTGCAAATGGTATGTACATCTATTCTTCTTGCTGCCAGAAAATAATTTATATAATCCAATAAACTGCAATGCATATGACGTAAGTACTGTATGTTCAATACGTATAAAAAAACAGCCTCTAATATTAGTCTATATATTAAGTGTCATTTATCTTAATAGCGTGATAACATCAGACTATGTGATGCATCAATAGTCTATTTTTTTACATTCGTAGAAATATTTATATTTATAATCAATTAAACTTATTATTAAAAAATGGCATTTTTAGAAAAAATTTAGTAGCAATATAGTCAATAAAATCATTGGCAAACAAAATCTTTATCATCAATAACTCATAAAGCATGCAAAGTATGTTTCATGTGATTCATTTGTGAGTATAACTCTTCTTATTATGTGCCTGTAGACTATACAATTCATAAAGTTAATCCAAGCTACAACTCTTTGTATTGGAAGACTCAATGCAGATGCTATGATATTTTGTGTTATTTTAATTTATCGTAAAGTATTTTATGTGACAGTAATATGAAAGGCACTGAGGCTAAGAGTTTCAAACTCATAATATTAAGCTGAAGCATTTGATAATCATCTATATTGTAGCAAAATCAAATATATGTTATTTACGAAATTGTGATTTATCTTCCCTACCTAAGTACTAAATTTCAGACACTTCCAATAGCAGTCTGCAATTGCAGCAAATTAAAAGTAATATTGTACAAAAATTTTGAGCTATATTCAACTTGCATTCGATATATCGATATCTATGGTTTCTTCTTTAAGCAATGCTCGTTTTTCCTCCTTCGCATTGTTCTGTTTTTTACCACCGCTTTTACGCTTGCCCCTATTAAGTACACCATTTTCGTCATCCATCATGCGTAGAATTTGCGTCTGATCAGAACTTTCTATGGGTGCTATCGAGATATCGCGTACGGCACGGAATTTACCACAGTTATTTAAATGTTCGTTCTCCAAACGGAAAAAGTTCCATACAAATCGTCTAAAAACAGTTTTATGATAAAATAGAAAGATGCAAAGAAATTTTCAAATAAATTCAAAAAGTATATTTACCTAAAGACCTCAAGAGGTGCCACGATGGAAGTCATTAAGTCGCTAGAAATGTATTTGCATTCAACAAGAACAAAGCTTGCAATCCATACAAAACGTAGTATAAAATCTTCGATTATTGCAAAGTAATAAAACCACTGAAATACATATAAAATATATAAAATATAAAATATATAAATAACAAATTATATATAAAATTAATACTTTTTTCATTGCCAAATACGTTACAATACGTTGTAAGTCAAATACGTTTAATATACATTTTACTTACAGATGCCGAATAAACCACTTCCTCACGCAGAAAACGATTTTCGCCGGCGTTACTGTCTAAAAGGCCCCAATCCATCTTGAGATCCCATGTGTATGAATATATCGAATTAATAAGGCAACTACATATCCATAACCATAACCATGGATTCTCCCATTGACTTTTATATTCCACTGAAAGTATGCACACATCGTTTCTATATTAATTTTACAAACAATTAAGAACTTTAAAATTTAAAGAAAATTTAAATAAAAATTTTGATAAAATTATAAACATACAATCATTTTGTATCAGGTGATTGCATAAGTTCGTGCCCGATTTAAATATAAACTTCAATAGATTATATTTTAGAGATAACACTTTTATTAATCAATTATATAGTCTCCATTCTTTTCTACAATGGTTTTCCAACGATCTATAAGCTTGTCGATTCCATTTTTGAAGAAAGAACTTGTTTTTTCTTGAAAAAAGTTTGTAAGGTGGTTTTCGACAGCTTCCTCGGAATTGAGATTCTTGCCATTTAAACTATTCTGCAAAGACCGGAACAGATAAAAATCTGAAGGCGCAATATCTGGAGAATATGGCAGGTGCTGTAGAATTTCCCCTTGCAACTCCTGCAGTTTTCGCAGCGTCTGTTGAGCGACGTGTGGCCTAGCATTGTCGTGGTGGAAGATGACGCCTTTTCGATTGGCCAAAATCGGACGTTTTTCTCGAATAGCTGCAGCGAGTCTAGTTAGTTGCTCACAGTACTTGTCCGCCGTGATTGTTTCGCCGCGTCGGAGCAGCTCAAAGTAAATAATTCCCTTGCGATCCCACCAAACACACAGCAACACCTTCATCGGATGCAAGCCAGCCTTTGCTACGGGTTCTGCTCCTTCAGCTGCTGTTTTCCATGTCCTCTTTCGCTGTACGTTTTTGTAGAGAATCCACTTTTCATCGCCTGTTACCATTCGATCTAAAAAAGGCTCTTTTTTGTTACGCTCGAGAAGAGAAAGAGCCACAGTCATACGGTTTAGCTTATTCCTTTCAGTCAGGAGATGCGGCACCCATGTATCAAGCTTGGAAACGTATCCAAGCTTTTTTTAAATGACGAAAAGCGGTTTAATTATCGATGTTCAGCCTCTTAGCAATATCCTCAGTTGTAATCCTTGGGTTTCTTTCCACTAAGGCATGCACAATGTCATTATCAATGCCAGAAGGCCGTCCAGAGCGGGGTTGATCCTCCATGTTGAAATCACCATTTCGAAATCTGCCAAACCACTTTTTGACTGTTCGGAGAGCAGGAGCGCGGTCCAAATAAACGGTTTGAATATTTTTTTGTGCAGTCCCAACACTCACGCCTTTCCGAAATTCATGTAACATTACATGCCGCAAATGCACCTTTTCGTTCTCCATTTTTAATGATTTTTCTTATGCACAAATGGACTTATCTGAACAATGTCTGACGCTAAATTGACATAAGACAATGTCATCTATTCGGTGTAAGCAACAATTACCACACGAAAACAATAGAACTCCGCCATGCAGTAACTTAATGCCATCTATGAAAATCGGGCACGAACTTATGCAATCATCCAATATTATCTCTTCTTATATCCCATTGTATCATTTGCGAAAACTTAAGTATTATCGGTCGCGCATTTGCAATTTGAATGAACTTTTCAAGTGCTGATGCGTTAACCTTAATCGGTTGGATTAAGTTTCTTGCGATTGAAAAATACAAAAGTATCTTCGAAGAATCTGATGGTAAAGTTGTCTCATGAATTATCCATGTGCAATACATTACGTGATATCATGATAATTAATTATGATATATATCTTTCATTCTCTCGCATTCTCTTTTTCACAGATATTCATTTAATACTGTTAAAATATTAAAGCGCGAAGAGAGCGCACGAATATTATAAATAGCCCGCGAGCCATTTGTCTCGTTGGCGATGGTAGATGGTTACAATTAATTTCGCTAATTTTATTTAATACGGCATCGAAGCAGGAGAAAAAGAGAGAGAAAAATATCGCAACGATATGCTTTATGCGGTGATTTTGTTCGCGATTTCGCGCTGTCGCGACGCCAAGGTCTCCTTCGCGAGGAAACTACTTCTCTCCCACCTTCCCTTCATCCCCTTCCCACGGGCCATCTTTTCTCTCAGCTTTTAACGTGGGGCTGGAGCGAGAGAGAGAGAGAGTGAACAAAAGAACGGATCGATCGGTTGATGGAGACGGTTTCCTGATTGCAAATACCTACAGCGAGACTTACAGATGTGAAGCATGAATGTGAACCAATGTACGGATCATAGATATGGAAATCAACAGCAGAGGAGCGCATCCTGTGATAAATTTTGGACGAGGATTTGACCGGATTTGCCGAACAGTTTCGTAATATTCTCGCTTGCGCGCGTGGATCTGACTGACCTATTTCAGTTTTCAAACAATTTGACTTTATTGTATCTTCGGAGAACGATATGTATTTAAATTTTCAATAGGAAAATATAGATATTCGGCGAAGAGAATTTTTTTTGTGAAAAGAAAACACGCCTTGAATATATGTATATTGACAAAAGGTCTTGATATAGGTCTTAATGAAAGATAAACGCTGGCGAGGGATCGATCGGATAAAAGGTTACTTAAAATTAAAATCGCCCATTATTGTCATAAGGCGCGATCGAGCGGAGATTGCGCACGTACGGGACGGAAGTTCGCGCGTGATCCACGATATTTCCGTTTTGTTCCACGGGATCTTTCGCGTAGAGGGCCCGCGCGCTATTATGCCGTCGAATAAAAAGCCGTAACTATCCGACGTTTCAGCCGGATTAAAGAGAACGATCCGTCGTTGCTTCCTTCGCACGTTGAATTCTTTTGCTGCTTTTTATGGGAGTGAACGCTTTTTCCTCGCGACTTTTTCTCATCGCTTGTCTCTCACCGAGCGACGAGTGCAGCCGTCACCATTACTTGCACGTAAGCAGCTTAGTTTTCGATCTTCTTGGATATCATCGATAAAGTTCAAGCGCGGATGGAACACGTTATCGAAATGCTGTTTGCGAGCGTAATATTTTTTCCAAATTTAAATTAATTTTGATCGAATCCGGATTAATAACCGCGGACATTAATATAAGCGAGCAAAAAATTAGAATTACAGAAGTAATATATAACATTTCTTTAATTCGGTTTAAAGAAAATTTATCATACAAGGTGGATGAGAAGAACGAGACGCGCGACGATTCTGTGGAGATTTAAAAATCTCGATTTTGTTTGCATTAAAAAATGTTGATCTTACGTTGAAAGCGTAATCCGTAAATACATAACTGGAATAAGAGTTTCGTTTCGAATGAAATATGGAATCATTCGCGATTACGAATAAAACATAGATTGCGCAAGGAGGAATGCGTAATACGTCGTATATCATGCGAAATTCGTGCTTATTTTAACGGTATTGCGTTTGTTCGGCGGACAGAGAACTTTTTCGTTTCTTGGATCATCGTCGCGAAATTACTTTTATGGTTATATCCTACATCTGTTATTACACAACGCGACGACGAGAGCTCGTAACTCTGGACGATAGCTCATCCTAAATGCATACCATTTGTATCGTTCATCTATATTGTCACCTATATCATCCAGGAATAGAGTTATTTTGTGAACAGGAAAATAGTTATAATCTGCGATTAATGTTTACGTGTAATTGTAACTAATACGAGTATTTTTTATTTAATATATTATGTATATAAGGTGAAAATAAAATCACCATACTTGTACTGCATAAATATATAGGTTTCTAAATTTCGATAAATTTCAAATTTATATAGAAAAAACGACGAATATCTCGCTTTATTATTTATAAATTATAATATACTCATGTATTTGTGTAATCTTATGGATGT
>NW_021851042.1:1041043-1090369 GCF_003651465.1 Formica exsecta
ATATTATCTTTTTACAATCTTTCCTTAAAATTTTTTATAATATTTTTTAATATATATCACATCTCCCTATAAAAATTATAGAATGGAAAACATATCCGAAATCTGATATGCTTCTTTAATGATAATATTGACGTCGTTCTAGAATAGAAATAACGTTTCATCAAATTTTTATGTTTGTCACATTAAGATTCGATAACCGGAAATAGGATTGTAAAAATAATCTTTTCAAAAGAAGAATGATCTGGTTATATTCGATATTATCTGCAAATAAATTGCGTCAGATAAGTATATATTTTCTTTTACCTCTCACCTAACGTGCGAGAAATGTTGACAATTTTTTGACAGTTAAGATGATATGAAACGTATATTTGTAAAACGTTTGACAGTTTGTTTTCATATCTTAAGTCATTGTTTCATATTTGCAAAATTTCATTCAAACGGAGTCGATGATTGTGTTAAGCTTTTATTATAAAATCCACAACGCGTTTGATTATCGTTGATTAATGATAAGTAAATACGGGACGCACGTTTCCAATTTTAATTGTCGCATTGGGATTGCCGAGTCGCTGAATAGCCTGCTGACTCAAAAACCTCGGAACATTGATAATTGCGGGAAGAGCAGTCGCGAATGCACAGTGGAGCAGGAATTTTTAATTAGCAATCACCAACGACTGACATGACTTTTTAATCGGCGACGACGGTTCCACGAGATAATTACCGCCGCTGGCCACATTCTCGAATTTTGACAACTCTTTATAAATGAAGCATTTTCATCGCAAGCGTTGACCGTTGCGAATCGCGACATTATATATATTCGATCGACTCGCGCAAACTATTGGATGATTGCATAAGTTCGTGCCCGATTTAAATATAAACTTCAATAGATTATATTTTAGAGATAACACTTTTATTAATCAATTATATAGTCTCCATTCTTTTCTACAATGGTTTTCCAACGATCTATAAGCTTGTCGATTCCATTTTTGAAGAAAGAACTTGTTTTTTCTTGAAAAAAGTTTGTAAGGTGGTTTTCGACAGCTTCCTCGGAATTGAGATTCTTGCCATTTAAACTATTCTGCAAAGACCGGAACAGATAAAAATCTGAAGGCGCAATATCTGGAGAATATCGGTTGCTGCGGGTGCTGCAGAATTTCCCCTTGCAACTCCTGCAGTTTTCGCAGCGTCTGTTGAGCGACGTGTGGCCTAGCATTGTCGTGGTGGAAGATGACGCCTTTTCGATTGGCCAAAATCGGACGTTTTTCTCGAATAGCTGCAGCGAGTCTAGTTAGTTGCTCACAGTACTTGTCCGCCGTGATTGTTTCGCCGCGTCGGAGCAGCTCAAAGTAAATAATTCCCTTGCGATCCCACCAAACACACAGCAACACCTTCATCGGATGCAAGCCAGCCTTTGCTACGGGTTCTGCTCCTTCAGCTGCTGTTTTCCATGTCCTCTTTCGCTGTACGTTTTTGTAGAGAATCCACTTTTCATCGCCTGTTACCATTCGATCTAAAAAAGGCTTTTTTTTGTTACGCTCGAGAAGAGAAAGAGCCACAGTCATACGGTTTAGCTTATTCCTTTCAGTCAGGAGATGCGGCACCCATGTATCAAGCTTGGAAACGTATCCAAGCTTTTTTAAATGACGAAAAGCGGTTGAATTATCGATGTTCAGCCTCTCAGCAATATCCTCAGTTGTAATCCTTGGGTTTCTTTCCACTAAGGCATGCACAATGTCATTATCAATGCCAGAAGGCCGTCCAGAGCGGGGTTGATCCTCCATGTTGAAATCACCATTTCGAAATCTGCCAAACCACTTTTTGACTGTTCGGAGAGCAGGAGCGCGGTCCAAATAAACGGTTTGAATATTTTTTTGTGCAGTCCCAACACTCACGCCTTTCCGAAATTCATGTAACATTACATGCCGCAAATGCACCTTTTCGTTCTCCATTTTTAATGATTTTTCTTATGCACAAATGGACTTATCTGAACAATGTCTGACGCTAAATTGACATAAGACAATGTCATCTATTCGGTGTAAGCAACAATTACCACACGAAAACAATAGAACTCCGCCATGCAGTAACTTAATGCCATCTATGAAAATCGGGCACGAACTTATGCAATCATCCAATATTATCTCTTCTTATATCCCATTGTATCATTTGCGAAAACTTAAGTATTATCGGTCGCGCATTTGCAACTTGAATGAACTTTTCAAGTGCTGATGCGTTAACCTTAATCGGTTGGATTAAGTTTCTTGCGATTGAAAAATACAAAAGTATCTTCGAAGAATCTGATGGTAAAGTTGTCTCATGAATTATCCATGTGCAATACATTACGTGATATCATGATAATTAATTATGATATATATCTTTCATTCTCTCGCATTCTCTTTTTCACAGATATTCATTTAATACTGTTAAAATATTAAAGCGCGAAGAGAGCGCACGAATATTATAAATAGCCCGCGAGCCATTTGTCTCGTTGACGATGGTAGATGGTTACAATTAATTTCGCTAATTTTATTTAATACGGCATCGAAGCAGGAGAAAAAGAGAGAGAAAAATATCGCAACGATATGCTTTATGCGGTGATTTTGTTCGCGATTTCGCGCTGTCGCGACGCCAAGGTCTCCTTCGCGAGGAAACTACTTCTCTCCCACCTTCCCTTCATCCCCTTCCCACGGGCCATCTTTTCTCTCAGCTTTTAACGTGGGGCTGGAGCGAGAGAGAGAGAGAGTGAACAAAAGAACGGATCGATCGGTTGATGGAGACGGTTTCCTGATTGCAAATACCTACAGCGAGACTTACAGATGTGAAGCATGAATGTGAACCAATGTACGGATCATAGATATGGAAATCAACAGCAGAGGAGCGCATCCTGTGATAAATTTTGGACGAGGATTTGACCGGATTTGCCGAACAGTTTCGTAATATTCTCGCTTGCGCGCGTGGATCTGACTGACCTATTTCAGTTTTCAAACAATTTGACTTTATTGTATCTTCGGAGAACGATATGTATTTAAATTTTCAATAGGAAAATATAGATATTCGGCGAAGAGAATTTTTTTTGTGAAAAGAAAACACGCCTTGAATATATGTATATTGACAAAAGGGATATAGGTCTTAATGAAAGATAAACGCTGGCGAGGGATCGATCGGATAAAAGGTTACTTAAAATTAAAATCGCCCATTATTGTCATAAGGCGCGATCGAGCGGAGATTGCGCACGTACGGGACGGAAGTTCGCGCGTGATCCACGATATTTCCGTTTTGTTCCACGGGATCTTTCGCGTAGAGGGCCCGCGCGCTATTATGCCGTCGAATAAAAAGCCGTAACTATCCGACGTTTCAGCCGGATTAAAGAGAACGATCCGTCGTTGCTTCCTTCGCACGTTGAATTCTTTTGCTGCTTTTTATGGGAGTGAACGCTTTTTCCTCGCGACTTTTTCTCATCGCTTGTCTCTCACCGAGCGACGAGTGCAGCCGTCACCATTACTTGCACGTAAGCAGCTTAGTTTTCGATCTTCTTGGATATCATCGATAAAGTTCAAGCGCGGATGGAACACGTTATCGAAATGCTGTTTGCGAGCGTAATATTTTTTCCAAATTTAAATTAATTTTGATCGAATCCGGATTAATAACCGCGGACATTAATATAAGCGAGCAAAAAATTAGAATTACAGAAGTAATATATAACATTTCTTTAATTCGGTTTAAAGAAAATTTATCATACAAGGTGGATGAGAAGAACGAGACGCGCGACGATTCTGTGGAGATTTAAAAATCTCGATTTTGTTTGCATTAAAAAATGTTGATCTTACGTTGAAAGCGTAATCCGTAAATACATAACTGGAATAAGAGTTTCGTTTCGAATGAAATATGGAATCATTCGCGATTACGAATAAAACATAGATTGCGCAAGGAGGAATGCGTAATACGTCGTATATCATGCGAAATTCGTGCTTATTTTAACGGTATTGCGTTTGTTCGGCGGACAGAGAACTTTTTCGTTTCTTGGATCATCGTCGCGAAATTACTTTTATGGTTATATCCTACATCTGTTATTACACAACGCGACGACGAGAGCTCGTAACTCTGGACGATAGCTCATCCTAAATGCATACCATTTGTATCGTTCATCTATATTGTCACCTATATCATCCAGGAATAGAGTTATTTTGTGAACAGGAAAATAGTTATAATCTGCGATTAATGTTTACGTGTAATTGTAACTAATACGAGTATTTTTTATTTAATATATTATGTATATAAGGTGAAAATAAAATCACCATACTTGTACTGCATAAATATATAGGTTTCTAAATTTCGATAAATTTCAAATTTATATAGAAAAAACGACGAATATCTCGCTTTATTATTTATAAATTATAATATACTCATGTATTTGTGTAATCTTATGGATGTGATATTTTATTCTCTGTATCGTTAAATTTGTTTACGCCTCGTATCTGTCGATTATTTTTCGTTTATGTCAGCACTTGCGCGATGCAGCGCTCGCACATGCAACCGTTATTCTTTGTGACGCGATCACTCGCGGAAAAATTCGATGTAGATAGGTTTAATATAATATATCATGGCATATACTTCGATAGAGAGAGAGAGAGAGAGCGCTTCGAGAGTGTGAATATAAGTCAGTGAAAATAATATTCGGGATATGAAGCGAGAGAGGAGCATCGAATTCATCGCGCCTGTCGTTTCCCCGATCGAGTAACCCTCGCCTTTGTGCGTACTCGCGTGTCTCGTGTGAGGAATCCGTTGCTGTAAAGAATGAAAGAATAAAGCGTACTTTTATCTAGAAAATGATGAGAAACCAGGATGCCTTGCCCGCACAATGGCGAGGTAGATGCTGCATACGAGAAGAAATGAAGCGGACCAAAGGGATTTGAAGCACCCAGGTATTGGAAGAACAAGATAAAGCGATGACGAAACGAGATAGAGGAAGAGAGAAGGAAAATGTTCTAGAGAAAGAAAGAAAGAGAGAGAGAGAGAAAAGGAACGCAAGTGTAAGGATGCGTTGCATCCTCAATTCCGTAGTGCATTGCAGTCGATTATTCGATTCACGTGAGAGAACCTGCAAGCACCGCGGGAGTGAGGTGGCTTCGTATCGGATCGACGTTCTCCTCCTCTGGCTACTGCGACATTAATCTAGAGAGGAGAGACAATGAAGAGGACATCACAAGTATCCCGACGCTTATGCGGGTGGATCGATTCTCTTGTACCTATCGACACCAGCTTACAGTCAAGGATCGATTGTTATCCGTGATAGATGCGTAGCATCTAAGAATAGAATCTAAAAAAGTTGATGAAAAACTTTAATTTAATTTTATTTGACTTAACAAGACTTTTTAAATGTAAACATTTGAATCTCTCTTCCTTTAGCGAAAGAGTTTTAGAAAAAAAACCGCTTTCGATGAACACAATTCCAAATATTCTTGTAATTCGGACTTTTACATGAAAATTTAGCTAAGAAAATTAAAAAAAAAAAAAAAAAAAGGAAATCAAAAATCGAAAAAGCGGAAAGAATATCGATTGTTCTGTGACATCTCGCGTAATATAGAAGCCAATTTAACGGACATACATAACGGCTTGCCATTTTTTACTTCACGATCGAACGCCGTGGAATGTCTTCAAATTGCTTTTAGTTCACGATAACGACTTTGCGATCTCTCGTTAAGACTTCGAGATAACGACCTTTTCGCATTAGGAGCAAACTTTGATACTAATATATGTCGGGTTGTTCAAAAAACTTACTTGTTTCCGAATCTCCGCTAACATCCTTATAAATTTATTGGTCCGCGTATCTTTACCTTCCCTTCTCAACATGTATAATATAATCATATTATACGCCGAGTTAGAATGTAGAGACTCGGCGTGACGGTGAAACGACGCTTCGTACGTGCGGAACCAGAATTTCAACCATTTTTCTTGTAATATAAGATTATAATCTTATTACGATTCCAGTTGGAGTTCTGAGAAAGACATGGAAATAAGAAGCAGATACTTTTCCTGAAAGTTTGACCGACATACAAGAAAATACACTAAGTAAAATAATCTAATAGATAAACGTTGGTAAAAGTTTAACGAGATATTTATCTCTATATGAGCCACAATTTTCTTGAATAAAGAAGAAAAAATTATTCTTTTTTATTCAATAAATATCCAATAAATAAGAAAATCAGATTGAAAGAATTTTATTATTAAAATTATTAAATTATATTCAGTTATATGGTACAACTCTTTTATACATTTTTTAAAATTAAAGTAACCATCGGAATATTATTATTCCCCCGAACAGATTAAAAAAGATACAGCGCAGTAAAGATCCAAGATTATTTAAAAAATTATTAAAAAGATAGTATATCACACTCTACTACTCGTAAAAAAATCTACATTTTATAAGTTCAGAACGAATCGGGCGCAACAAAGATGAGTCGACACCGAGGAAGCAATAAAAATACCGAGTCGCTCGTAAAAGTTTCGAGATACGATCCGACAATCGCGAACAGGCAGATAGGAGCAGGCATGCAGATTTTTGCAGTTTTCAATGGAAAAACATGCACAGTTCGAAATCACGAAGGTGACGTCGTTGCCTCGTTCACCTACTTAACTATCTGTCGTTTAGCATGCGCTATCAGAATCGCAACAGGTGTCTCGCCTGCCATCACTAAACTCAACACATGATAGTTTGTTCTCGGAATGATTATATTTTGATTGCGGTTGCGTTACGGACATCGTGATTGACAGAGAGGAAAGAGAGAGAGAGAGAGAGAGAGAAAGATATTGATCTGCTAGATACAACGAGAATAATTTCATGAAAATATTTTTTCAATATTTATTTATGTATAAATCAATATTTCTCATTTGAATATATAGCTAAATTTTTAATTCATAATTTATAATATTTGAATTGCTCAACCATATTTGCATATATGTATCGTAAAATTTACATTCTTTTATGTAGATGAAATATTGAAAATGGATTGGCCTTATAATACTTGTCAAAAACATATGCTATAATTATTTAAATCATATAGGAAGCGGAAGATATTTTCCATGTGATCTATTTTTTGTAACGTAATTAATGATAGGTAATATGTATGTATGATTGAAAAGCTCAGAATTAGATAACGGTATCGTATTCATAATCGTATTCATATATAAGCAATGGGCTTATAAAGTTATATAAGTTTAATCTATAAGACGCATTTCGCGCGTAGAAAAGCCGTTCTTTGGTTGGGTGCTTCAACATTTTTATCTGGCAATACCTAGTTTTTAAGAAACGTAATTGTCATCATATTATAGTTGTGTATCAGCATTACGTTAATATTTTTAGCTGACCTAATATTGTTTGACAGAGAATATATTAAGATCAAAAGGGATTGTATTTCACAGATTGTAACTTAAATTACCATCAAATATTTGACGTCTAGATTAATGAAGGAGATTATGAAAATATACAGCGCCGAAATCAAAAGAGATTTTAATTCAATATGAATTACATGACTCAGACAATATGATATTTATTAACTTTGACGACGAGTATTTGTTCGTTGAATATATTCTGTTATCTGAGATGGAGAGAATCGATGCATGAAGCTACAATTAATGTTGGATAAAGCATATTATTTATTACTTTATAAAGAACAAAAACTTCTTACATTTATTATATTTAGCTATTTTTTATACATTTATCATGAATATTCGTAGACAGATGTTGTGGTAGAATGTTTTCTGGTGTTGCAGGTAGTATCGCAGATTCGCTGCCAGCTCTCCTTCTCATTCATGGCGATTCCTATTCCTGGGGTGCCGGAAATTTGTTCGACGGAACCGCCCTGGCCGCTCACGGACGTCTTATTGTCGTCTCCATCAATTTTCGTCTTGGTGTGCTTGGTAAGCTGGTAGCATTTATTCATTGAGACAAAGTATCTCAATTTTCTGCCGTTTCAGAACACAAACTACGCCTTGCAAACGTTTGCGGTTATCTGATTTGATCGTTTGCAACCGTTCATGTTTACTACAATCCTTTGCGAAAAGACAAAACAACGTCTCTGAAAGAATTGTTGCTTACGTCGCTTTGTCAGAAAATGAGATTTTTTTCTTATCCGTTATTTATAAAAACTTATATTTAAGAATATGCGTTATAATAATAATAATAATAATAATGAAATATATATACAATGATTTTAATCTCGTCTTTCGTTTACGCAAAAAATCACAAGATTGGAGCGACCATTTTCTTAAGTCGATGAAAGTATCTCTCGACGATTAACAAATTGATACTTTAATCAGTATTCAATAAATGCGCGTGGTGTGCCAAGAAATTATTGTCTTAAGCATACAACAATGGCGAACAATCCGCGATAATCGGATAACACTCTCTATTTTGTGTGCAAGAGAAAGAGCTGATAGAAAGTTTTCGGATTATAAAATAAATCAAGTTTACCTTGCTTTGTTTATCACGTGCGCACAACTAGCTCTTTTGTTCTTTCACAAACTTAAAAGAATGATCTCATTACTCGCGGCAGTCAAGGGAAAAAAGTTTTATCGAAATCTTACCAGATTACTTTCCGCGCGGTTGTATATAGGAATTCTCTCCTTCGAGGGTTGTTATCTATGCGCGCGTTAGTTGAGACTTTAAAAACGTGACGAATATCCATCTCTCGAATATGGATAACAGCAATGAGTTATAAAGTGCATTTTCGAGGCAGTCGTGCGTGTGCGTGTGCCAAAATTAAAAATGGGAACAAAGGGGAAGAAACAAAGGGAGTTTAATGAGGACGAAGAAGGGGATACATAAGGTCCGGGTGTTTCCGTGCGAGTAGATTTTCGCGCTCGTTTATCGCATGGTCGCACGGCTTTTTGAGCGTCTGCTAAATATCGTGCGCGTAATTTAAACCGCGGTGCGTTGCAAGAATGACCGTGTGAAATATTATTGACATTCCTGCAGCGAAAAAAAAAAACGAAACGAATTTGATCTCGCTCGAATTTATCTGAGTTCTCAATAAATGGCATTTTTTAATAATAGCAGCAATAGGTTTAGAGTACTAACAATACTAATCGCAAGTGGCGAAATTGGCAAATAAGAGCCAAGGCGCGGTTATTAGTGCGCAAACTTTTTGTTGTTAAATTTTATTGACAAGTATGCATTAAAAATATACGTTTCGGACCGTTTTTTGGTCTATCTTCATAGATAACCATGCATAGATAACAAAATATAAAAATTAATTTTGTTAAAAACTTATTAAAAATTTTAACCTGGGTTTTGGTGAGTCGCTTGTCATTTATTCATTTCAATTTGGATTTTTCATTGTATTGCACAGGTTAAAGTTTTTAATACATAATTGAATTTTATATTTTGTTATCTATGCTTAAGAAATCTATATGCTTATGAAACAAAAAACGGTGCAAAACGTACATTTTTAATGCATACTTATCAATGAAATTTAACAACAAAGGGTTTCCGCACCAATAACCCCGCTTTGATTCTTAGTTGCCAGTTTCCCCACTTAGTATTCTCATTTTTTAATTAATTCGTAAATGGAATTTATTTGGATATCGTTCTTTTTTTCTATAATACCGTGAAAAACTGAAAGAACAATTTTGCGTTAATTTACTTAAAAAATTTATACTTTTGTTTTGCAATTTTACGATTTTTATATCGCGTCTTTTGCGCATTACAATAGTGTATATCTGTATTTATTTTTACACGGTATTTTTGGAGGTGCGATGTTTAAAGGTTCGAGTGCGTGTCTAATCATGTATAAAACGATAAACAACGATATTATTCGAAAGATATGCAGACGTGTTTACAACACCGTTTTCCCATTCATAAAAGAAGCCCAAGGCATTCAGTGGAACAATTTTCGATATCGATACGCCGTATTTTCGCTATACCGGAGTTGGGGTTTTGCGTTCCTCTTTGTCGGTATGCTGCAGTTCCGTATGTGTTTTGTTCATCATTGAAGCGAAACAATGCCTGTAGCGTTATCCAATATTGCGCGCGGTCAGCCGATTCCATTTTCTTCCGTTTTTTTTTCTTGCTATTTCGTTTATATTAGTCGTGCTTTTTTATTGTTTTGGTACCATTTACTTTTATATTTATGTTAACATATCCATTAATACTGATAGCTTCTTTGTAAATATTAAATATATTTTTAATCGATTCCGCATCGCTGCAACGTGATAGAATAAATAAATAATTAAATACATGATAATTATCGAGACAAACCATCTGCTTTTATATTTCTCATAAAATGTATATTTTTTATTAATATAACAGTAGAAACATTTATTTCATATTATTTACGTGATTTGATATCACTCCACGATATTTCTCTCTGGTATTATAAATACGAATGTAATTAAGACTTGGCACTAGTATACCAACGAATATGTGAATGGGATTAAAAGGCAAATCGGATTGGAATGAAAAACTCGCCTCGCAGGCAGATGGCGAATCAGAGTGACAAGCCTGTAGGAGAGTCGGTATAGCAAATTGAAGCAAGCGGGATTGAGTGCCGGCGAGCAAATGTTTAATTTTAATCCGGTTTTATCCTCCGATCTCCCTCATTCGTCATGACAATAACTACGTTTACATACATACGTAGATATCTTGGCTTTCTCTCGCTCTACAATGATAACTAACTTGATAATAATTAAATAGATCAAGTATTTCTTTCTATTAAAATAACTACTAGAAGTAATTAGATTCGAGTTTTAGTGGAAATTCGCAATTAGTGCAAGATTCAATTGTTCCATTGTATTCATTGGAAAGATGGGTGAGAAAAGTAACCCTCTCAAAATAGGGAGGAATTTTCTCACCGGAAATATCGAATTAACTTCTACAAAGCTTTTTCAATGATAATTTTCATTTCCTTAAAATAACAATAGTACGCATCTCGTCGAGTAGTAAAGTACAAAGTAGCGGTGTGCGTATCGACGCGATTCGCCTAGCGAGTGTAAATGAATCGCCCTCCTAATTTAGACGCGCATTGACATTAACAGGCTTCCTGAAAACCGGAACGAAGGGGAGCGCGCAAGGCAATTATGGATTGATGGATTTGGTGGCAGGACTTCATTGGCTGCGCGAGAATCTCGGCGCTTTCGGCGGTGATCCTGAGCGACTGGCGTTGCTGGGCCACGGTACCGGTGCGGCTCTCGCCAATTTTTTAGCCGTCTCCCCTATGGCGAAAGGTAAGGCGTTTAATCGTTTCGCGGCCAACGGCGAATTGCGCGTATGTCAGTCAACGGTTGTTAACACGCCATCGGTTGCATTTGCAGCTGACGTTTGCATATATCTGTTACACATTTTATATAAAAGCGCAGACTGTGTAAACATATGTCACAAGTTTTTTTTTTTTTAGCAACATGTGTCCGTAGACTTGATTTTTTTAGTTATTGATTGATTCAGGTAAAAACGATTTTTTACGCTTTACATTATGCTTCATTTTATGAATACGTTATCCCCCGTTATCCCCCGAGAAGAGAGATTGATAACATTCCTTTTTCTTATCCGTATTATGGATAAGATTACGAGACAGAATGTTCTGAGTCGCAGTTCTCTCATAAATTGTAGTCTTGCTTACAAAGGAGGAAAATTGATTTGATTATGTTTAAACACTTTGACTGACGTTGGCGCAACCGTCTGTAAAGAGGAATATGCTAATTGGAATTGGTTCATTCACTTCTTGGTATAATCGTGTTTAAGCTTGTTATATATAGAGTAATAAGAGGGAAAATTTAATAAAATATTTAAAATCCGGAAGCTTTTGTATCGCAAAATAATAAAAGGCTAATCTGTTTTTACAAAATATTGGATTTTAAAATAATGAAACGCTAATATAAAATATGTTAAATATAAATTGCTGCTCGTAAAATATGATTTGAGATTCATCAGGCATTCTTGAATTTTTTTATTAGTTATGTCGTGATTAGAGCGGGAGCCTTTTCGAACAAATTGCAGAATTGATCGGGAGGGTGATCTTGCTCGGTGGTTCGGCTCTCTCGCCATGGGCGGTCCAGCGAGATCCGCTGATGGTGAAGCGACGAGTCGCCGAAGAAATCAAATGTCCCGGCGACGTCGAAGCCGACGATATCGCATCGTGCCTTCGTTTAAGGAGCGTAGATGAGCTACTGGAGGTAGAGCTGAATCCGCCGAGATTCACTTCCGGATTTGCACCCTTTATCGACGGGGCCGTTCTACCACCCACCATCAATCAGGTGAGACTATTTGCCTCGATAATCGATAGTCTTGAGATAAGAAAAATAGTATGTGATGCACCGTTTCCGTTTATTTTTATGATCTATAATACCTTGCTCGATTGTTTCGGTTATTCGTTTTTTTTAAAACATTATTCATTATTCTTAATTTTTATTGCACTTTTAATTGAATGTTTATCTATTTTTGAATTGATATTGGAAGGAGACCGTGAATCAGTTATAAACTGAGATTAAAGTTGATATCTTGGCGAAAATAAATAAAAATATCATAATAATATTTTTCTAGCATTTTTGTTTTGTACGTGACATCGCTAATGCTATCTGTCGTTTTGGGACGTCCAACGCAGTGTTTCAGTTTCGCGTCGCTTTGGATGTTAAATCATTTTTCATAAAATTTGCATTTACATTCTCCGCGTTCCGTGGAGATATATGTCGTTTAGCGTGGGCTGTTTAAACGCAAATTACGCGTGGCATTTCTATACCGCTTGATACGCGACGTAAATAAATATAATAGGGCTAAACAAACGTTGGCATCGATGCACGTTTCAGTTAGATAATTACGGAATTCGCAAATGTTGCAATAGTATGCGGATATTAGCCTGACATCGACGGCCGGCGTATTGATTTTGCGCAAGAGCGAACGAGACGACAAGTAAACGATGAATCTGCTAATTGAACGGGCAGCCGGTTGACGGATGACGGATTCGAGAATTCGTAATAGCTAGTACTTCGTACATGCTCCATTAACTCATCCGTTGATAGTCTATCTGGTTACTCGCACCCGTCGCGCATATCATGATGGTAAACGCGGATGGGAAAAGACGAATGAACTACTGAACATAAACTACTGAAAATGTGTAAAAAAAAGAAAAATAATAAAAATCAAATGTCTCTATCGAAAATCTTCTTCTTCGTTTTTATCTACGATCAAACATACGATACGAGCTAAATATTTGATATTATGAGGAAATAAAATTGCAACGCACAATCTTTTTATTATATTTCCCGATTGATAGAGATTTATTTAGCTCAACGACATGGATGGAGAGAGAACAAACGGGGGGGATTTAAAATGAAAGTGTTGCGTGTGAAGTTTATCGATACGCGCGTTTATTCTTAAACGTTAAAAGAATCGTTTCATCAGAACTTTCAGCCCACTGCCTCTTCTTCGGGACTAATGCCGATCGTACCCGGGCCCGGCGCTGAATTCGCCGACTTTGGCAATCGTGATTTACTCTTTGGTTTGACGTCCGAGGAAGCCTGGGTAAATTTCACCGAGGAAGATTTACAGGTACATATTTTTACATCAGCGTGAATTGATTTATGGAAAGCATCCGATAAAAAAATACATACAAAAGAATATGAAATACGTTAACTCTCTGTATCGTGTATTGTGCTCGTTTTTACAATTCTTCTTGCTGAAGGATCATTTTTTACAAAGTATTTCATAATATCTGTTTAAGAAAAAAAGAAATGAAAAGTTGAGAACTTTTTAATCTGTTCTTTTTTCTGATATTATTATTTGCGTACGCTCTTTTATTTATGTATCGATTTTATCGATAAAATTGTATTTGAGCGGAAGTGATTTCTTGATTAATGATCGACTCTTCATGTGCATAATATGTAATTGACATCAATGGGATATAATTTGACAAATTGATGAGCTTTACATGATCGCATTATGAGTCTCTCCGATCGTCCCGGATATTATTGACTCTCCGATGGTCACGGTCACTGAGTCGCATTATATGTATATGACATGCATCTTCCTACTTTACAATGGTATTTGGATCAATAATCCATACGCAGATGCATTTATTGCAAAAAACATGATTTGTTTATTTGCACTAATAAAATCTTCCGATAATAATCTCATAATAATTAGCAAATAAAAGAAATTGTTTTATACTGTAAGATAAATTTGTAGTACAAAAAAAAAAAAATATATGTTTCTTGCGGGATCAACATTTGTACGATTGGCTACTATTTCCGCGTCGTGAAAACAGGCAACTCATTCGCAGAACGGCTTCAACGAAACTAGGAGGGATCGTATATTGCGCACTTACGTCCGGAACACCTATCGGTATCATCTGCATGAAATCTATTCGACTCTTCGGAACGAGTACACCGACTGGGAGCGGGGCGAGCAGAGTCCCGTGGCGATCTGCGAGGGCCTCTTATCTCTCCTCGGAGACGGCCAAGTCGCCGCGCCGCTCCTCAGACTGGCTCTACTTCACTCTGCCTCGGAGGGACGGGGCTATTTCCTGCACTTTCAGCCCGCTGAACGACCGAGTCAGAGGGGCGAGGAAGTACCCTATCTCCTGGGTATACCTCTTCTCCGCGGGGAAGTCACGTCCGCGCTACCTGCCTTTGGCAACTACACTCTCGCCGACGAGAATCTGTCCAAGCTACTCGTGCATTACTTGGCTAACTTTGTGAAACGCGGGTAAGTTCTCTTCCCTATTGTTCTCTCTGGCTATTAAATTGATATCATTAATTATATATATCGATATTTGGAAACGAAGTTCCAAAGTTTCGTAACAAATATAAAAACATATAAATATTTCATATTTTTTAAATTATGATGAAGTTTGCGAAAGTCTCGCAAAAAATTAACGTATTATCTAATTAATATTTTTTTAAATAAAATGTACGACTATCATTAATCGGTGACACGGCGAACGAAATAACTAGGTGCGAAAGGGTTAATCGGATAAGTGAACCTCGCCCGTTAATTCACCCGGTTCAAAGTTCTTCAGAACTTAAGCATCGCATACACTTCGATTACCTTCCGTGAGGAGAATCTGCAGGCTGGTAGTGGTAGTAGGGTAAAGTTACAGCTGTGAAAGGATTTTGGAGCCAAACTCCCGCAAAGGCCGTTAACGCGCTCAGCGAAAGCTCGCAATCTCGAAGTAGAGTAGAGTTGTTAGCGGAGAAGACGCGAAGTGATTTTGGCTTCTCTAATTGCGGATCGGTGGCTATCTGGATGATTACCCTGTCATCGACACGGTGGATTTTCTCACCGGAATTTTATCGATAGCGAATTATCGCATAGAGACGTGAGACGTTCGCTTAGGATCACGCAACGCAAAACTTTCTAATTTTTTATCTTTTTATCTAGAAGCTTTCTCAATTATTATGAATAATTAGTCGTGATAACACAACAATATTTATTAATTATTTTATAACAATTATTGTTAAAAACTAATTATTATAAAAAATAAATTATTATTATTATTTTATTTTGTTTTGGAAAACATTCTTGATGTAAAATTTTTCGTAAATCAAAATCAGGCGACATATCAACAACGGGAGAGAATGTCAAATCAGTCGCGCAACAGATATCTATCCACTTGTCAAAGGGTCGCGGTTACGCTCGTTGTTCTAGGGATCCAAACGGCGCGAGTCCTTTGTCCTCCGGACTGGAGAACGGTTTGACGACGAGTCCGCCGTTTTGGGATTCATACGATTCTATAAACCAGTTATACTTGGAGGCCGGCCACAGTCCGGAAATGCGCTCGCACTACAGAGGCCATAAGATGTCCCTCTGGCTGAACCTGCTGCCGCAGCTGCATCGGCCGGGCTACGAGATCAACATGCGACATCATCATCTCGCGGATGGTTCCAACCTCTACGAAGGTCCGGTGCGTCCGCAGAGCACGGCCGTGCCTCTAGCGGCACCCCCGCTACCCATGCCATCCCCCACGGAACCGTCCTCGATGCTTACCGCGCTTTCGACCACGGAATGCACCCCGAACGCGACCGTCGCGACGACCATCACGCCTACAACTTCGCGAACGTTGCAGCACTCAAATTTAGGTCCGGCTCCCAATAATCTTCTGCGCAAGCTGGCGTCCAGCCACTATCAGAGTTACACCACGGCCCTTACGGTCACCATCGCGGTGGGTGTATTTTTGCTGTTGCTCAACATTCTTATTTTCGCGGGGATCTACCATCAGCGCGACCGGAACGTGTCCGGCGGCAGTGCCTTCGGCAACAAGAAAAAGGAGGAGCTGTTGGAGGCCGGTTGTTCAGGCATGAACACCTCGGGGAAACAGCGACTACCACCCTCCATGAATTTGATAGACTCGCCGTCGTCGATGCTGCCGCCGCACAAGGCAAAACTCGTGCAAGAGCTCGAGCTGCAGCTGCAGGAATTCCAATGCTCGCCACCGCCCGGTGGTGGCAAGCGAATCCTAGAGCCGCCATCGTATAGCAAGAGTCCGTGCATCCAGCGTACTCGCACTCCATCGCCCTGCGTAGACGCTACTATCGCCCGGATGGACGAGGTCAGCGATGTTGGCGTTCGCCATCATGACAGCGAGGACGAGAACGAGGAATTGCCGGAACCGCCGCCCCCGCCCAAGGCTCCAGCACCCAACGTCGGTCTCACGTGCCCCGGAATCCTCCGGCAGCCTGGGACACCCGGTAGCGCGAAGAAGCGTGTGCAGATTCAAGAGATCTCCGTGTGATAGACGGCGAAGAGGAAGAGGGGGTTTCAGTCTCTTGAGAACTTTGATGTTGAAGAGTAGGCGGTTTGTCGAGAGCACGAGGATGCAATGAGAGAGGATGTCGGTCGAGATCAAGTGTAGCGAGGAGCGTCTTTGAACTCAGATTATAATCGGATACTCGAGGCGCGAGAAGGTACGCTCTCTCAATCACTGTCAAAGCGAATTTCGTTTCTCTAATGAAATTTTATCGTTTTTCCACATTATTTTCGCGTTTGAAAATGAATAAATATAGCACGTATTGTGATGCGCATCGGTTGACTTGTTGTACAAGATAAAAACGCGTTCGCTTTCGCGTTGATGCTTTCTGTCGTTATTGCGTGCGAACATAATTCTCTTTCCAATACCCGCGCGTTCTTGTTCTCAAAGCTTATATTCCGCGCTACTGACTCTAAGAAGTGCGTTTAGCTTACGATCAAACTTAATATTACTCGCGTGATCTTCGCTACGAGTGTACATCTTGAAGAGAAATTCAAACAATTTTTACTCGCTACAAATCGAACGTTGTACAGTGTGTCGTGTGCAAGTGTTAGGAAGTGTGCTTTGTTTCGAGAAGTTTCTTAATGAGGCTTTCGGGTTGTGATCCGCATCTTGCAACACGATTCGATGAATGCGAATACTACGGAACAGACAGGAGATTCGTAGTAGTCCCTTCCGAGACGTGAATCTTCGTCCGTCCATCAAGGACGGTAACGTCTGACACTTGAAATTCACGGAACGTCTGACGCTCGTTCATTGACTTTTCGACTGGGTTCGATCCGGTGGTTGTTGTGTAAAATGGGGGATTGATATAATCTCAGGAATAAAAAAATGCAAAGGACATAACACACACACATCTCGCGGCAGGATATATACGGTACCTGTCGTGGTGCTAACTCGGGCTAATTTGGTCCGGATCTGCCATAACACTAAATGGAATTAATTGAGGAATTGGTAGTCTTGGACTTTAACTTTTAGATTCATAAAACGACGAGGATGACTAGCTATCGATATGTATGTGTGTGAAGAAATGCATGATATAGTAAAGAGAATAAAAAGACGGAGAAAAAAGAGCAAGAAAAAAAGGATGGGAAAGAAAATGAATTCTATAAAATGATGACTCTTGCTAGTGTAATTGGGCGAATGTTTGTGTGTACGTGTGTAATCTTATACAAGGAATTAGAACACGTATGAGACGAGATAGGTCTAAACGGTTTAATGGCAACGGGGAGTACTTGAGAGGATGCAGGTGACTCTCCATATTTGTTTTAACAATTGCCGCTGTGTAACGTAAAATTGCATTTGTGGAGAAAAATTCGATACACGAAGTTTTAGCGTTTTGTTAAAAAATACTATATATCTGTGTTATACGTTATATACTCAAATATCTTTATAACGTATACATTTGTCAGAAAGTATTGCGGTACAAGTTTTCTCTAACTTTAATATTCACCTGGGGGCTGGAAAGAGAAAGAGAAAGTTGCGCTGTTTCAGAAAGTTATAAATTTGCTACAACTTTTTGACGACTGCTATAAAAGAAAAGCGTTTAGATAAAGAGTTCCTACTTTCGACCAATTGGAGATTGTCCTGTAATATAAATGAATTTCTAGTTGTAGATGAACTTACTCGTGCAGACGCTTAAAGTTAAGTTATTCCACTAAATATTTATTTAAGTTTTTACTTGCTCAAATTTATTTAAAAGTATCTTTCTATTTTAGTGAATTCCATACAGATTCTACAACAGATTTATTTTTTATAACAAGAATTGTATTTTTGTCATAACAATACAGTTTACTTTCAGCCTTTAATAATTAAATAATTACATAATTAAATAATAACAAAGCTTAGTATAAAGGACGAGTTAAAGTTTCAACCCTTTGAGAGTCACCTGTACATTGTAAATTTTATGCAATATTGGAAATATGATAGTTTGAAGGCGAAAAGTATTCGGATCCATTCTAATTTATGTTTTTTTCTGGGGTGCTTAGACGTGTCAAACTGGTTACTAATATATATATACACACATACGATGTTATTATTTTCGATTTAATTATCGATTTCAATTTAATTATTTTATCTTTTCTTTATCTTTCAAAACTGTTACAGATTAGGTAAGTGGCATCTAGAGTCCAAATTTACCAGGCAATACTTTAAAGATTAATATTAAGAAGTTAGTATTAAATATTGATGCAAAATTTTTCCAAAGATTCTAATATTAAAATACTATATAAACTGGGGAAACGCATTTTATATTCAAAATAAAATACGAAGTTTTTGGACTTGGGCAAATTTTGATTTTAATTTGTCGCATTGTTACGCATGTAATGGAACGCACAATACTTCTTGACGGAATAATGTAATCGAAAACCAGAACAAGCATTGAATTGCGACTCGAAACAATATGTCCTTCGCAAAAGCATCAAATAAAGAAGACGGACAAGCGTCGTAAGCACCCCTGCGACCGTAAGACTTTTCGAGCAAATGAGGAAGAGAAATCGCGCGAGGGGCCACACCGTAAGTAACCTAACTCCTAATTAACTTAGTCACGGGGAACCTTGCCATAATTAATTCGATTGCACTCGCGTGCATTATCGTCTAGCGGCGAAACGCTGACGATGTTAAGATATGTGTGTATATCGCGTATATAAAGATAATTGAGAGCGAATATTGAAACGCGCTTTATAAATCAAAGGAACCGTTTGCGATCGATTCGAGAAGTGCTACGTAAACAGATAGCTGTTCGTCGAATTTGGATACGATCGTTAAATTAGCTTCATTTGCATCGTACCTCCCCGTGGAGATGGTTAAGTTTCATTGTCATTTGCGCGGCAGGCAAAGGTGATGATCGAGCCTCGTCAAAGCTGTTTACTACCGCTGTTCCTTTCGTTTGCAAATTCTTCAGTCGATCGGAACTCGATTCTTTCTCGATGGAAATGTTGAAATTCAAGCCATCGTTGAGTTTTCAATGATCGAAAAGGGATGATTTTTTTGGAATACCAAGCTGATAATTAGCAAAACTACTAATGACGAAGAAAACCTCTTATCTTTCAGGATATTTAGAAAATGATGTAAAAGATTTAAAGACATTCAATTAAGTCCTTTAAGAGAGAAAGCAACTTAATTAGAGGATCCGTAGATGAAAGAAATGGCGGTACTTTTGCGACAGTGGGTATACATACAGAATTAACAAGCGAAAAAAGTAAGGAGATGCTATGGACATAATACAGATAGCTAAAGGGATATCCGACTATGCTGCCATGATCTATATTATGTTTATGGAAAGCGCAAACACAAAAACGCACCCACACGTATATACATCTATCAATGTTTGGAATGTTGGGATTTGTTTAAATAAATACTTAAAAGATTAAAAGCGTAACTGATGGCGTCCTAATTTTTCGCATATCCTATACCCTTCCTATCGCTTCCTAGCGCTTCACACACACATAAGATAAAAAAAATTATTTCTATAACTTTTTTTTTAAGTTATTACATTATACATAATATCACGTTGATTAATTTGAAATCTCATTTTTTTATTTAAAGTAGCTCTAATTAGAAAATGGCAATTAGAAATATCTTTTTATTTATTATTATTATTTTTTTTAATTTTTAAACGTATTTCATTATTTGAAAAATATTAAAAATTGCTGCAAGTATTAAGTAAATACGCGCGCTTATATCTCGTTCTTAAAAAGAGTACCAAATATAGACTAAACCAACCACTAAGAATGAGAAAACGGCTGTAAAACAAAGTAGGAAGATCGAGGATTAGAGTGCACGAACGCTCCTTTCTTATGCCCGGCGTAGTCGTACTGACGTCTCGCGGTTTTCTTGTTCGCGCGGAGGGTGGCCGAAGCCTGAGGTTTAATAGGGTGCTTTCCGCCTCTCGTGAAGCCGTGCAACGAGATCTGCCGCGGGCTGAAGTATAATTAGTCATGCTGTACAATAGTAGTGGCATATAGAGAAACCGAGTGCATAACTACATATACATATATATACACACACATATATTCGTTGTACTTATTGCATATATGTATGTGTTTGCGTGTGCTGCAACGGGTGTGCGGAGTGTTTGGTAATTGCTGATACAACCAAAAAGCCGACCGTTCTTTGCGATATAGCGAGACGTGAAAAATACCTCGAATTAATCCTATGGAATGTGGCAGAGAAAAATTTCGGATTTTTCAAGTTTTATTAAATTACATTTCTATTCATACGCACGCAAACTAATGAAAAATGATTTCTTTTCGTATATACACTTGCAAAAACAATAACATATGTTTTATTGCAATATATCGTATATCAAGGGCTTAACAGAGCGATTCGTGTTAAACGCAATTTCGGTGAAAAATGGATCAAGTATACGTTGTGGAGTTTTAAAATTTCTTCATTGTTATTGTAAACGTGGGTTTGATATTGATATCAATATCGATATCGATATCGATGTTGGTAACTGTCTATGACAATATAAAATTCGTATTTTTGTCGTCTATTAATAAAGATATCGATCTCTAAAGTTACTCTTTCAAAAAATTCGAATTACGTTTATCCCTGTTGATTGATTTTTTGAGCATTGAAACAATAAACTTTTAAATTATGATAATTTCTTTATTAAAGATCTTCTTTTATTAAATATTATTCTCCATTAAAGAAAATTTTTTTATATCCGCGGAAGAATTAAATCAGCTCGGGTTCCCACAATTTTGCGGAACGGAAGAGCAAATGTTTGATATCAAATGGGTACAAATGTAGCAAACGTACAGGTTGCTTCAATCGCTTTAGCCGTTTGATCGTCGCAGCTGATGCATATATACACGCGACTTTTTACATTTTTTTTGTCAAACGCGATCATCCACGAAGATATTTTTTTTTCTCCCTGTTTCAGAGATAGAATAAGCTCGTTACGCTCCTCGAAATGCACAGGTCGTTCCCTTCTCGCGGTCGTAAAAAAAAAAAAGGGAAAAGCAAAAGAATAAATAAATCTCTCTCTCCGTTTTACAAAGCGATAAAGTAACGTGATCTTTCGTTTAACGAGCATTGCACTCGATGCAAAAGGATTGCGTGAATAACACGATTAAATCATTTCGGGTTGAAGGAAAATCTTTAAAAGAACAAAATAATCGGGACGCATGGAAAAAAAGATCGGCCGTATACCAGGAGACGCTAATCAGAGCGAAAAAATCGAAACGCTAGATTCTTGCTTCCTGCGGGTGAATGTGGGTTATTACGGTTTATAGACATCGGATCGACGCCAATTAATAATTCGATGCTATTTTTAAACAGCCGTTGCAACTAAATGGCAAGCGCGAGTTATTCCAGTTGAAAGAAAATCGATAAGGGCGTAATACACGATGGCGTTACGCGTAGGAGCAGCTAGTATAGGGCTTGAATAGATAGAGGTGTTAAATTGAAATGTCCGTTTACTTTAATATTAACGAAGGCCAGTTTTAGCCAAACTTACTTTCAATAATGAAAGTTAAACTCAGAATTATAATGCGGAACGTGTAGGCGACGTGCAACGAATGCAATTAAATGATTGACATTCCACACATACAATAAATTTTAACTCTCTCTTCTACTATATCAAGGGGAGGAGAATAGAGCGATAGAGAATAAAATGATTATATCTTGTAAATAAAAGACTTGATATTTATTAAGCTGTTTTAGCTTTAAGCTGTAGAACATGTGAATTTTTTATTACGATTGATCTTAGAGGATAGACATTTTTTTTTTTACATTTTTTCTTATTGCGGTTTTTCTAAATCTTTGTACGTTAATGCAGTCCGTTGTCTTTTCGCTTAGAAATAGCATGCATTCCGACGTGGGATGTTCTGGCAATGGAGTAGGACGCGTTTTGCAGATGAAATACAGTGTCTCGCGATAAATGGGCGCTGACGCGATGCTGCAGAGACGTGCCCTTTTACTATGAACCTAGCTTTATTCTCACTGTGCTTTAAGCGACTCCTGTATAGGTCATGTTGCCTCGGAAGTCACTATTGTTTGCACCTTGACACTCGACCAGTTGTCAACGTCAGTGATCATTTTTCATTCTTTAAGAAATCGATAGAGACTATATACTCACCCTTAGCATTCGTTATATAAGCCATAATCCATGCTATGGCAGGTCAGTCGTACGCTTGCAATGACGCTGGATGGATTTATGTTAAACTTGTAGTAAATTGTGTAGTGGATATTTAGCGGTTCGTATCTTGTAATTTTAAAATAATAGTAATCTTGAAGGATTACCGGACACGAAACTCTTTCGAAACATAGAATCTATCTATCGATTAAATATCGAATCCTAAGTTAAAACCTTGGAACAACAGAGATATAAAGAGATGTTAACAGCAAAATCGCACAGTTGACTGTTTCGTGGCTTTAACTACTTGATCCACGTACGAAGGTGCGTAACAACGTTACTTATTATTTAGCATCTTGAATAGCATATAGTCGTGTTCGCGTTCTCATGTTTCACGTCAAAGAAATTTTAATATTTTATGAAGCTGTATAGCGTACGAGGCACGTTGGACGAAATAGCGTGGCATAAGGCAGTAAAAATAAAAGTTCGACATTCCGTTAAACGTGTTTCTGGAATGGTATAAAATGCTGGATTGTTTGCTTTGTTGAATCATAAAAATAGTATTGCAATAAAGTGATCGAATTTTACAACAGGTATATTTCTGACGAAAACTTTTATGTTTTTCAAAATGAAAAAAAATGATTTATACCGCTATTTTGTTCCAAAAGCTCCAATATCTTAAAAATATAAAGTATTGGCTCATCATTATGTTTTATTTTCATTGTTTTCAACATTGTTTCAAAATGGCAACTATTACATTAAGTTACGAAAAATAAAACGACGTAGATTGATTTTCACACTAAAATTTAATTTAGAATATTATAATTCTTTTTTATCTTTTTTTTTAATGGGAAAAATTTGAAGTGTAAATATTTTTATATCAAATTAAAGTATAAAACGTTTGATTAAAGTATGCTAGTAGCATTAAAATATTATACAAATATTCCAAATATTCGAATGTATCTGAATCGAATTCTATATTATTCCGATCCTATATTATACCAGATTACATCGGATCAATCTAACGGTAATTCTATATTCAAACATAATTACGTATATCCATATCGATCTATAAAGGTATGGACTAGCGGTTTGCCAGCTATGTCTGCACATATAATTCTGTAATTAACCTTTGAATAAGCACATGTGTCAATTTGGAATCTGAAGCACTTCTTGTGTGGCCGATTTATAAATACGTCTATTTTTAATATATAATATACTATATTTAATTTTTACAATAAAACAAAATATAATACCATGTAAAAAAATTCTGCACTAATATAAATACGAACTGAAACATATCGTTGAAAGTGTAAGAACTTTTTTGTATCTTTATAAAAATCGAGGTAGAAATTTTAGCTACAGAGATTCTGCGGTTAATTAAGCGATTTGAAAATGTAGTTCTATCGAATGCACTATAATTGTGGGGAAGTGTCTACGTCCAAAATGAACTCCGACAATCTGTTTTATCTAAATTAGCGTTTCGACTATTCAATTATCCCGATTTCACCGGCGGTGTCTGAAAATTGGAATATTTTGGAAGTACACCTGGGAATTCTCACGCCCCGTGTTGCGCCCTGAGTTACGATTGCGAGCTGCGGTAGCGGAACGTATCAAATGCAATTATGCGTCGCGATGCACCGTAAGACCGACACGCGAAGACGAGCGTACCGAGTGTTCCGCGCGCGTCGAAAAAATCTCAGCTGCATTTAAGTCAATGTTATCCCTTCCTCCTCCTCCTCTATGTTATGCGACACATCACGCCTTCTTCCTGCGCGAGTCAGAAGCCGCGATAACGAGGACTAATTGAACATGACGGAGACTGTTCGCGCGTGGACTTAGGCGACAGACAACACACACGATTCGTCTCACAAGAAGAAGTTCACCCGTGATCCTTGGTTTATTTTTCTCTAATTGTATATTTACTTTTTTTTTAAGTCCTAATTAGAGAAGTCTTTAGAAAATAAAAAAGAAAATTTCTTGTTATATACAGATTACGGTGCTTTATCCATCTGTTGTTTTCTACATTTTGTTTTTATCGAAACAGCTAAAAGATATGATTAGCAAAAACGAATTAATTTTGTACGAAAATAAATTTGTTAGTTTCTTAAAGTTACACAACACGTGTAGGATAGAAGAAGATACGTTCCCTTTAAAACTTTAAAAAAAATTATCAGCTTTAAAGGGAAGGGGCGAGAAGGGTTATGAAAGGCAACATCTGTTCTGACGGACGAGGAGATAACTCGTGAATTCTTGTTTTTCTTTTTCGGAATGGTTCAACAATGCATGATATTTGCAAACGAGGTGTGTGCATAGATTGTACAAAATTTATGCGAACGGGAAACAGTTTTACCCGTGACAATTTTCACAACTGCCATAACAAGAGCTAATAATCGGCAGTAGTCATTAGCGGAAATCCGTCACAGCACAATCCTAGGGAACGTAATCCGCTCCAACGATTATCAGCATGTCGCGATTATGTTCGCGACATATAATGCGGCACTAATTAATTTACCGTATAACGCTCTCGAAAGGCAGTTCAAAAAATGCTGCCTGCGTTTATAAAAATAAATGGGCGTAATTTACAAAAAGTAAAAAAAAAATGATCAACTAATATGTTTTATTCTAGTTTAAGTTCTTTCGATCTTTTTCTCTTTAATATCATAATTTAAATTAAACTATGTCATTTTAAATTGAAAGAGTATTATTCTCTCTCTCTCTCTCTCTCTTTCTCTTTCTCGCGGGTTAAGCTACGCAGGAAATCTTTTCGTGCGTATGATTTCCCGAAAATTCTTGACTAAGCAAAAACTCGAATTTTTTCTTTTTTATTTTTGGTCCAGTTTTATTCTACGACAGATGAACGCAATCTGTCGCGTCACGCGGTCGCTTTGTAAGAGGCAATATGAAAACATTCCGGTTCGTCCCATTCTACCATAGCAGCAGATGCAGAAAATTGAAACGCATTAAAATGCATTGCGAATCTGTGGCACCGTAATGTGATACAATTACGTGAAAGCATTATAAACATGTCTGATACTGAGTTGCAATGTTTCGTATCATGAATGTAATATTTTACTATAAATACGAATAATAGGCTAGAAAAATGCAATATAAAACATTCAACTTTAGAGAGATTATTGACGTTTGTTTTATTTTATTTGACATTATGATAAATCGCATTTTTCACGTTACCAACTTAATATTTAAGCTCGCAGAAGCGAACCGACTAGCATTCGACGAAAGAACTCGCAATTTCTTTCTGTCCTTCCATCCGGCATTCGTCTCTATCGCCAAGATGTTTATGTATGGGTAGGACGATGCAGCAGCTGTACCTTGAATTACTTACCTAGATTCTAGTCGTGTTACGGATGTCGCATCGTATATTCTTTTACAATATAATATATATTTTTTATAAAAATTCCTTTTAAATGAAATATGTCTAAATTGTAGTTATAGACGATCTACCGCGTATGAATAATGCAAAAGATAATGATTCATATTCTTGCTGTATATATTTAACGTATAGTTAATAATAATTTTAAATTTTATAGACATTCGATATCAAAGTTTTTAAAAAATGGATCCAATGTGTGGAAATAAATATAGACGTTGCTATTTGACTTACGTTACTATTTATTTAATATGAAAATGCCGTTTATATAAAGATGAAACGAGAATCGAAAGAGGTAAATTTAGTGCAAAATTTATGCCGAGAATACGTGCTGAAGTTCATTAATGAAAAAGATGAAGGAAAAAGATAACTCGCATGTTGTTGCATCAAAGGATGCATATATAGTAATGGGAGAGAAAGGAAAGGTGGAGAGAACTTTGAAATATTTCGTTTTGAATATGACAAACGCGAAAAATCTTATATTTGATGCAAACTAACCATGTAGCCATTGTAATTTCCATCTCAGTCACGGCAATTCCCATCGCGGACTTGCATCCGCAATTCGCTTTAACGTGACTTGAGAATTTACCGTATCCGAAGCTATCGCAAGAAATCTTTAATGTCGCCAGCCATAGGTAGGTACTTGAAGAACCACTATCAGCAAGAAAACGAAACTATATCGATGTACGATTCTATTTGAAAAAGGAATGGAGGAGCTTTTTCGTTCGCTCTTACAGGTTGCCAATATTATTCCGATCACTACAAAAAAAACTACGACATTTGACCGTGATCGACGTTGCCGGGAACGTAAAAAGCTGCACAAAGATCGAAAATGGGACGAATAATAATCAGCGCGGTAGTTCTCGATAAAAATTCCTGCGATGCAAAAAAATTGGAGCAGGGGTTTTGTGTAAGAATATATTTTGATGTATTGGAAAAAAAAAAAGAGTCGACTGCATCGATTATATGCAGGCTCTTCTTGCTCTATGTAAAGCTAAAGGGAGAGGTTCGCTCCGCGAGATTATTACAGATTGGAGTAACCGTTATTAGATAATCATAACGATATTCATTTTATTTATTTCTTCATGTTAAAGAAATAACAAATTATAATAAAAATATATTTTATCGCGATTTTTGTCAAAGATAAAGTTAAGGTATAATTATCTCGAGTCTATTTTGTATAAAAAAATTGTATAACTTTTATCTTGAGTTTATTTTGTATAAAAAATTGTATAAACTTTTATTTGATATTCTTTTGGTGTGTGGATCTATTCAATATTTTTATTTGCAATATTGCGGGAAAAGTTTTGCTCCTTCTATGAAACCGTAAATCGAAACGGAAGCATTCCGAAGTACATATTTTCATTTAGCGGAAGAGGTAAATAGATACCGGCACGTGACGTACAATTTCTCTTCGTTTCTACCGCCGAATTATTACAGGGCACGGGGTGCAGCTGCGCAATGAACCGCCTATCCGGCGTGTCGCCGAAACCACTATACTTTCCGTCGTTGTCTGGCAGCCTTTTATCTCCGGGTGATATATGAGAGCGAATAGGGCTTTTCTCCGCGCGTTGGACATTGTGTGTTGGCCCATGTTGCAGAATGCGTTGTAGGATCCCGTGTTGCTCCGAGGCTTTTAAGCTAATTTGACGCAGCGCGCGTATCATGCGCTCATTTTCTGCGCGCAACTCGTCTTTGCGTTCTTACATTTGGTTCATCGTTAGTTTGTCAATTATTCCCCTCCCCATCTGTTCTATGGAACGAGATACTGACAAACAAAAAAGTGAAATTTATGTACATGTAACGCGGATAAACGAAAATTCTTCATTTTAGTATCTGTGCAAAAAAGTCAGATATAAATTAAATAAATCAGAACTGAAAATAAACGATCTTACAAAAAAATATTAAAATTATAAGAGCTGTATAGCTAAATAAAAGTACACATTAATGCATCATATTGAGAGAGCTTGGTTCAATTTAAAAGATACATTTTCGAGATGATGTTGATGATACGACAATGATATAAGAATAGTGCTTTATTCGCTCGTCACAGGCTACTAAATTTAAATCCGGTTTTGATGGGGACAAAATCTGGCGATTTGTCGGCCAGCGAGGAATCCATAGAACATGCTCCGCGATATGCACCTCGTACACGATCTGGAGTTAGGGCAAAGTATGGGAGAGACGGGCGGTCGATGGAGGAGAGAAGAGATAGATCACAGAGACTAGAGAGACCGGAGAGATAGAGAAGAGGGATATTTGCAATTCCAATCCCATCTTCGACCTCGTCTCTCGCGCAACCTCCATCCCTCCTCCCTCCTACACACTCTTGCGAGGGACGTAGACGTTTCTCGCGTGACTTCGTCGGCCGCGGAATGTTCAACGATGGACGGATGCAGAAGCGAGGCGACATGTTCGCTAAATTGCGATACATCACTGCCTGTCGAGACAAAACACATCGCCAATTTTTCGCGACTTTCCCCGCATGGACAAATAAAAACAGTACGCGAGAAACGAGCCTCTTTCATTTCCGTTCTCGAATTGTTCACAATTTGTTTAGGATAATTAAAATATTTGGTATCCTATTTTAATTAATTATAATGTATCAAAAAAGTGAAACTCGGCACAATTAGTTTAAATATCAGCAACAATAATTCGAAAAAAATAGATTGTTTTAAGAAAAATATGTTTGTGCACTATTGATTCAAATATTTGGCATATATTTTTTTCACATATATTTAACATATATTTTTTCCCTAGAACTATCTATTAAGGAAATAAATTGATGACATATTCTTGGCGAGTATATCGTAAGCTTGTTAGTTACGGAAAAAAAAAGAATTTGATTGAAGAGTTTGATTTGAAATTTTTACTGATCAATATAATATTTTATATTCTTTTTAGAAATTTATAGAGTTGCCATTTTAAAATCAAAAATTTTTTAGTTTGAAGGCTTTTATTGTATGTATGATTCTTGAATGAAGCTAATGTGACAGTTAATGTAATTCAATTTTCCATATGAGAATTTTACGTGCATAAATCATAAAAGACCAGAAATTCATTTCTGTTGTCAGTTAAGTAGTATTGCAGATTACAGGACGAGCATTATCTATACACGCGACTTCCGCAAGCGTGTCCGAGAAGCGTACGATTTCATCATTGGTAGAAATTTGATTCACGATGTGTCGACAGAACTCGGAGGAAGGTGAAATTATTTGTTTTGTCTATTCGCGCAAAAAATATGTTTCGAATGAATAATGACCAGCACATTGTATGTGAATATTTTGTGTTTCATCTTTCATTTTATAGTACACATAAAAATGATATGAAATCTAATATAAAATACATACTATTTGATATATATTACATATTATATGGCATTATATTTAAAAAAATGATATTTTCTTTTAAATAAGAAGACATCAAAATTCTTACCTGTCTCTATATTTTAAATTGCCACTAAGATTTATGATTTTGTTAAAATTTCTTGATTTTAGAAAGTTGTGTGGATTTAAAATTGTGTTTGAACAGTTTTATAATTCCCTGTCTATTTATTCCTTTTTCTTCATTAAACTTGGTTGCGATATCTTGTTAACGATGGAACTTCGTCGATAAATACAAGTACAAGGAGCTGCTATAAATTCTTCCTGTTTTCTGCACGCGTATTCCAACCGCCAACCATTTCTCCAACATATTTCATTTCCTTCTCCGTCTAGGATCCGTGGACTCCTCCTTCCTTCTGTATTTTCTCGTTCACCAGACGAGAAATAAATTAAAATTGAAATTTGCAAACACACACATACACACGCACACATACAATTTCTTGCGCTCAATTCTATTCACTTGACTTTCGCCGATTCAATTTGCCGGCCTTTAATGTAAAACTAAACTTCAATAATTTTGCAAAGCGCTAATGAATAAAAATGAAGCGGAATAATAGCAGCCACAGATTTCTTGGAATAAACTACTAAAATGTTAATCATTTAATTTTCTCACTCTCTCTTTTATTTAGCTAAAGAATATTATATTATAATATATTAACACCAAAAATATATCAAATTAAATTTCAAATTTTATGATTTACGAAATATAAGATTTTTCGAATTTCATTCTTTCAATCTTCGCATATTTGAAGACTGAAGTTTCGGGTAACAATATCACTATGCGGAAGCGGAAGTTCATCTTATCGATCCAAAGTTGGAGAAGTTCATAAACCGAATTCCGTTGAATGGAGTTCTAAATAGAATTACGTACAATTGTACAAGCACAAACCAGTACGACGACGAAATATGACAATAATATTAACAAGAGTCGATCAATAGATGATGAAATATATTATAGATATGAAATAGAGTGATAAGATGCTCGATGTAGGAGGTTACAATAATTCCATAGTAATCTTGTTGATTACACTATCACGATTATAAGCGTAGTAGAATCACATTATAAGTGTCTATAATTAAAAAAGTGTATCGCATTTGTTCTTATTTGCGTTGTAGATTAAATCGAAGAGATATCGAAAAATCAGAGCTATCGATAAAAGATAGAAAGCGAGCCTTGATTGAAAGTATCGGTATTTACAGTCGTAAATAATTTTCAGTTTTTGAAATCTGAAAATTGAATATGCTTTTTATTGTTATCATATTATTAAATTATTTGTTAATGCTAATATATTGTTGATGTGTTAAACATAATTAATACAATGATAAAATATTAATATTAATAGTAATTGATATTAAATAGATATTCTGTTGTCATATTCTGATATAATTAATATTATAATAAATATAATTTCAAATTTTCAGTTATATACATTTAAATATAAATTATGGCATTAAATATGAAAAGACACTTTCTTCATAATGTAGAATTTATCTTCTAATAATTTTAGTAATAATTTTCTTGATTAAACAACGATTGAAAATCTACCATTTATGAATCTGAGATCGACGAAAGAACATGAATTGGTATTTCATGAATCAAATATTATTCGAAGACTACAAATTCTTGCAAGAATTCAATACAGATTGACGAATAATCGGGGATTTATGAAACTATGATTATTCTCATAAAATAATGATCGACTATAAATATTGGCCTAAAATTGTTAATTTGAATTTTCAATTTCATTACAAAGCGTCCGTAAAGAAGAAAGATCAAAGATCACGTGTGTCGAAACTGTGTGATTTGAGATATACCTCATACTGTATGTAATATTATATCTCTGACATAATGACATTATCGAAATCTGTGATAATTTGATGCAACGTTATCGAATGTACGTGTGTGCATTGCTTTATTTTATTTGGGTATTATTGAAACGCACGGCAAATCAAAGCAGCGTCTACATGTTTGTTTTTTCGCTTATGTTTACCGTGCTTTAAGCGTAGCAAAATGAGCAAAATTGGTGCTAAGATATAAGCGCGACTGTAGCAACTGTTATACTAAAACTGTCAGAAAGGATTGCTTCTAGTTGTCAAGAATTTTGACGAGGGATAAGCCAGGGATTAAAAATTTATATTCCAATCCCGTAATATCTCGGTATTAGACAGTAAAATGCTTATTGAATGATATACAACGATACGGTATTAAATTATTAGTAATATCCATAATAATTCAAAATAATTTCCCTATGCTATTTCAAATAACTTTTAATATCGAGAGATTGGAAACATTTGTGTGCTGTGAAAGTAATCGATCATTTGGAGCGTTAACGAGTATTGTAAAATGGAAATTAGGACGCTAATTAGATGATATGTATATCCGTCATCTCTGACTAATACCTCGGAAACTTGCACGCATTAAAATTTCTCAGCAATTTATCTCTCGTTTTATCGATTGCGAGACTGTATAGCGAAATTCAAGGCGCGGCTGAAATATTCGATTTAATCTATCGATCTTCCGGATCGAAGCTCGGGACGAGCGACGACAGAAACGCAACGGACCGTTGCCAGTTTGTCAATGAGGTGACCAGCTGTGCCCATCCTGTGTGCATCGCGCGACAATTATCGTCACGGGCCGCCGTGACTGTCCGTGCTCGTTCGTCCACGGTTCGAGCACTTTTTACGAGAGAACCCCACTACCCATTCGCATAAAACACCACCGCTTGCCGCGCACTTTGTCGCTTTTAGTCGCTCGTTAACCGTGCCGTCGCGCTCGCGCCATCGTAACGACGGGGACCGACCGGCAGTAGACTCTTCTCACCGTCCTCGCGCGAAGGGGACTCCGTTTATGCGAAAGCCTAAATTACGCTAGAAGCATGCGAGACGCACCGGTCGCATTCAGCCCGATCGATATCGCGCGAACTGTCCGCGACCGCGTTTCCACATCGAAACGTATAACAGTGCACTTGTCGAGCCGATGAAGTCTTCGTCGTCGTCTGTTCTTCGTCGAGAGCGCGAAGCCGCACGGATATCAGTTCGCGACACATGAAACGTCAGTGGAAAAGTTCGCTCTCGTGGACGAACGCGTCGATGCCGACCCTGAGAGGCGCGCTAACGCTAACGCTAATGAGATGGACAAAGCTGTATCTCCGTGCGGAGAACGAATCAGGGAAACGCGCATAGAAAGAGTAGATCATCTGGTAAAAGTGGTCCAAGGTGTCAAAGACGTCAATCGTCACAACGCATTAGCATTGCCGTCCACCGATCACCGTCTTCGTCCCCGTCGTGACGGTCGACTCCCATCACGAGACTCATCCGCTAACGATCGCCGCTAACGTGGCGAACGCGCGATCCGTCGCAGTACGTTCAGCGACCGTGCACGGCTTCGGCTTTTCACGATCAATAGCGCCAGTGTATCCGAATCGACAGGTGTGTCGCGGTCGATCAAGCGGTTTCGATCGTGCTCGAACACAAATCGCACCACTTATCGGTTCCTCGTTGCGTAGACGATCGATTGACCAGTTCGAGAAAATTTTTGCGAGGGAGCTTGAATTTTGGACTTCGTTAGATCTTTAAAATCTGCCAGATCGTTAATCGATTAGCATCGACGAGATTCTTGGCAATCGAAGATCAGCCAAAGAGATGGAGATCGATATGAGCGGCAGGACGAATAAACCCAGTGAGGAAATGGCGAAGAGACGAGTGTCGATTAGCGATCAAGTTTTGGGTCTTGATAATCCTGCCTTCGAGCATCATCGGCGCATCAGCGCGAGTTCAGAGCACAATTCCGATCAAGGCAGACGGAAATCGATCCTGCATCATGGCGTCAGTCACTGCGACAGCGTGGAAAATATAAATCCGCAATACAAGTTCGATCTAGAGAACGGCAGGATCAACGGTAATAGAAAAAAATCGGCGTATAGCCTGTCCAGCTCGATCAGAGACAAGATCGAGTATTCCGAGGAGCTCGAGAGGTGAGACTCGATTATCTCGGTAAGCTTTGCAAAGTCTATCTGTCGATACTTTCGACTCTACTTTCGATATTTTTCTAGATCCAGAGAGATCGATCTAAATCGGCTTATCTCTCGATAACTTTTATCAATCAGGATGACGATGCATAATCGTTGCGTTCCGTAAAACTATAGAAACACATATAGCAATAATAAAACTAATCGGTAAAAAATTATAGAGATACTAGCACGAGCAACGTGTTAATGAGTCACGTGTGATGAATGAATAAATAAACCAATATCTCGACAGGCGATAATAGGCCATAATTACTATGTACTTATTTATCATCTTATCGCAAATTTTATATAATTTTTTTGTAAATAACAATTATATTTTGATCAATATTTTGTTGTATATCAGAGATCTCTTCAAGAAAACAATTAAATGAATTTCTAGTAAAAATTTTATTTCTTATGTTTTTCACATAATATTTTTTGGGTAATATATCGATAATATATGTGTAAATATATTAATAATTAACAGTCAGGAATAAATATATTAGAATATTTCTGTATTTTTTTTTTAATCATATAGTTTTAAATATCATTAAATATAATCAAATAAAAAAAATATTCTTTTAGCTATTGTCCAAGTTCTCCACTTTCTGCTACATAATTTATAGTCCAATGTAAATATTTTTGTAATTTATTAGACGATTTCTAGATATTTCATGTCGAAACAAGACCATTAAAATTGTTTGTATTACTAATTTACTTTATACCTATCGTTTATGGCTTATATTCACTTTTTTGATAGTGACTATCTGCAAGAATATAAAACGCTTCTTACGTCTGTCTGCTAAGGGCTTGATTAGTTTGCATGATTTTAGTTTGTAAACTCGTACATTCTTTTTCGACGACTTTACAAAATGTTTACGATATTACATCGTTGTTCAAATAATATAATTTTTGTGAAATACGTCAGAAATAATCGCAAGTTCCACATAAAACTATGCTTTTGCAAGAAATTTCTTTTAAAAATTAAATTAAATTAAATTATATGCAAATAAAAGAATGTATTCAAAATGTATACAAAATGTATTCTAACATCAGTGTTTACTTCACGATATATTTCGTATCAATTTACAATGTGTTTCAAAATCATATCATCTTTTTTTCATTAATTCTGCAAATTTTGCATCAAATTTTTCAATCAGTGAAAATTTAATTTAAAATTCAAGTACAGAATTATTCAAGAATGATAAGCAAAAAAAAAGAGAAAAAAAGAGAATAAGCGAAAAATTTCCTTGAAATATACGGCTGATAAATTATTGATCAGATAACTTATGAATTATTAATTCTTGATAACTGAGAGTGAGTATATAATATGAATTATAATATACACCTTCAATTTTATAATAAATTTGTTAACTCGAAATTATTATTGTACGCAGACATAATATGGCGTAATGGACTACCGTGTAAAACCACAAATAAAATTAACTGTTATATTGTATTACGTGATGGAAGTATATAGACAGTGTACATTAATAACCGTCAGTATCACACTTTGAAATCTCAGCTATCATAGTTTATCAGTTACAAATTGTCTTTTCCGGATAAGCTAGTATATATTAATTAGTAGACTGTAATTATTGATGCTTATACTCATAAAGACGTTAATCCAAACAAATTTCTTTTAAACGGTGTATAAAGCAATCTTTATTCTTATCACAAAGAGACAAGCACTTATCCGTCTTTAAGGTTTGCTCTAACATGATATTACATCTCTATCACATTCCAAAGGATTTAAGTTTTATCAGGCATAATCTTGATATCGACGAATCATTATTCATGTCAGTTAAAAACCTATTTGATGTATTTTGTTTGTGTGTTATGTAATTGTTTGTAATATTTTGAAAATAGAGAAAATTAACTTTATGAAGATTATATCACTTTCAACTCCTTAATCACATATTATAAGGAATGCGTTGGCAAAGGGAAGAAATACTCTCTATTGACCGCATTTCGCACATAATGTCCACATCATTTATTTCATTTACGTCTCTTCTAGGTCGTGGCTGTATCTATTTTGCGCGCGATGTCACGGTCGCGACGATACGCCATCATGGGAGCCACCGGGCTGGAGGAAAGCATGTCCACAGCCGTTCTGTCCAACGTACAGGAAATTTGCACGGGTACTGTGCCTCTTCCTTTTGGGTCTGCTACTCTGGGGAGTCGTCTACTCGGTAATGGGCGATGACGCGGCTCCGGGTGGTCAACTGTTCGGATTGGCCGCCGTGTGCATCGCCGCATATTTCGGAGGTTGGCTGATATCTCTGACTACCCTTCCGGCCTTAATCGGTATGCTGATCACCGGGATGATACTGCAGAACATTGGACTTGTCAAGATCGGAGGACAATATTCTGTGGTGATTGCCAATCTACGGTGAGTCATTTTTCGTGGGATTTCCAAAAAACATTCTATTTTGTAAAACTCTCTCTTCGAATATCAGGTTATTTCCAGTCGCAAGAAGATTTAAAAAAATAGTAAAATAATTATTTTTTCATTAATATAATTTAGAAATTGTTATATAAAAATGGCAATAATTATGCAATGGCGATAATTATGCAAAGAAATAATGCAATTTATGATATGATTATTTAACTCTACCAAATTATCTTTAAAATTTTAATTTGGAATTTATTACATTTTATATATTATATATATTTGCGCGAAATTATTTCTTTTACATTAATTGATAAAAGAGAATAATCAATGGATTTTTAATTATAAAAAGTCACATATAAACTTTTAAAGATTTATTTAATTAATGTCTAGAAAGGGTATCTGAATCAATCAATTAGGTTAGTAATTTTTATCTCAGAATCGAAAGATGAAGGGTGAAAATTTTGATGAGGGATATAAAATAACAATTATATGAAAAATAATATTCTTTAAAGATGAAATACACAGTTATATATATATAATTCTTTCAACGTATAAAATGATGAAACTGAATAAGAATTTTCTTTCCTGTTTATCTTGCGCATCTCATAAAATATAAAACATTAAAAAATAAAAAAGAAAGTGTTCGGAAAATTTTTTTGTTTAATAAAAATATAAAAAGGCTTACTGACAAATATATGTCTAATTTTAAATAGAATCAATCGTCAATTTAAATTATATGTATCAAAATTTATTTGATAAACAGAGAGGACAGCGACATAGAAAAATATAATCTAATATTTTTCGGTCAAGATTTCTTATGTAAATTCGAGGTTATATTAAATCGTTTTTTTTATTGCGAGTGGTCGTTATTTCTACTTATGTATCATTATTGAAAAGTATTAACAACAGCAAGATTACTCGAAGGTCCTCGAAAGTTTCGAGGTAACAATCGTCTCGTCGCGATTGCGAGGTGGCCGCTTTTTAAGGTCGAGGCCCAACGACGATGAATCGTCGCGGACACGCACGACGATGCGTTCTATGCGTGGCATAACAAGTGCGGCTTTAGCAGCAATCAAATTCAAGCTGCATCCTCACTAACGAATGCCGCTGACAAGAGCATCGGATAAGATTCGTTGAGTTTCCCGCAATCAGTTGCCTTCTCTTTGCGTGCGATAGTTTCTCAAGGCTTCTTTATTTTATAACAGGAGAATATGCTATAGATTTATATCCGTATCCTACGCAGGCTGCGCGAATCTTTGATTATCACAGTCAATCGCATCTTTCAACCAAAAAAAAAAAATAAATAAATAAATAAAAGAATGGTATCTGTCCTTTTTTATTTTCATTTTATGTAAATATAAAATTTTAAAGGTATTTAATATAAAAAATAATTGAGCAAATTAAACTTTTGAATATACTTGATAGTTTTCTACATTAATTGATATCATAATAAAGATTGAGGTTGGTGAACTGGTTCTACATTCGGTAATCTTTATTTCTTCATACAATTAGAATTTTTAATGTGTGCAGATTTGATATATATTAATACATAAATAACATATTAATTGTTACGCGTATCTTACTTCTTGTGGATATTATAAAATAAGATATCAAGAATAATTTTAAATTGTTTTAACATTTCGAATATTTTTTACTAAAAAAAAAATGCCTATAAAAATTCTTTATACATGTAATAACATATTTGTGTAAATGAATATTTTTTAATGAAATTTCAATAATACTTTTATTATACCAATTATATCTTTGATATGGCACCAAGATTCCTGAAAGCCTGCCGCGTTTTCGTTTCGAAATAGATTTCCTGCAATTGTGCCTGGATTCGCCCGATCATCGCCCTTCCAATTGCTCAAATTCACCTTATGACCCGAGCGGCTTACTAATGACAGCGGCTGCGACGAAGCGCAGCTAGAATCGCAAATGTCGAGCCATCGTCGATCGTAGGAAATGCTATGCTTGACCTTGCTAGGAATTTAATCGTCGTGAAAACAGTTTTATCGGTTATCGATGATCGGCAAAATATTGCTCTCTCTTCCCTTAAGAAATATAATTATTTTATATTCAGTTTTTTATGATAATATCCTCTTTCCGCGATAAAAAATCTAATTTTTTTATGAACTCTGACAAATTCTAAATACTGGTTAAATCGAAAGAAAAGTATAAACAATGGTTCTTTTTATATTTCTTATAATAAAAGCTTGTGCTATAAATCGCACTAAGCATATCTCGTCACAATTTTCTCGGATATTAATTATCGAGAAATCGCTGATAAGAAAACTATTCGATTATTTATCTTGAATTCAAACAGTATGCAAGTTTGTATAGAGATTACACGTATCGCGATTACAGATCGACAATTATCAATATTTTCGGAATTTATTTATTCACACATACATACACACACAAGTATTTACAAAGACAATATTTACTTCAAGCACATGACGCTCCATGTAGTCTACTCATTATCGCAATACGATCGTAATATATTCGTTATTTTATGGTGTAATGTGGTTTTTCTCTTTTTCAACATTACAAGGATGTCTCCGTAATCTATTAATTTATTTTTATATTGATACATTCAGATTTATTGATAAGAATCGCGATTTATTGATAAGGATTTTGTTTCTTTTATGTAATTTTTAATAGTACTTTACACAAGTTTATTTAAAGGGAAAATATACACACATAGAAAGAATGAGAATTTTTGTCCATATAAAATAATGCAACTTATGAATTTTTAACAACAATTTAAAAATAAAGGTGATTTAACATCTGTCAACGCTATGCGACAAAAAAAGTTGCATTTAAAGGATCATTAAAAAACATTATACGTTACGAGAAAACCTGACAAAATTCCATTAAGCTTAGAAGATAATCCCAAATTTGCGAAACGAAACGACATCGTAAACGCTTCTAATTATTTTCTAATCTTTTACACTGTCGGACTTTGGATTGTCTTTGAGATTATCTCTTGGACTGGCGGTTTCATTTTTGACAGGGAATATGTTCTATGTTTATGTTTACGTTTATGTTTTTTTAAGGGGAGAGAGAGGAAAAAGTTATCTCTAACTAGAACTCTGTTATATGTAGAAGTTAAACATGACATACCCAGCTTTAGCGAGTGCATACGCGTTAGAAGGCCGTGTATTAAGCTAAATGCAGCTAAATACGAAGAAACATAGATTGTGCATTGCAAGCGATTTGCATGCACGTTTAGGTTTAGAGTGAAGCCACCCTTTATATGCCAACGTAAACATCCCCAGAAGCCGCGGCCCACTGCTACAACACCCCAAAACTAATAAGTGATTAAATCACAGTTGGATACTTATTGACTTGTGTAATTTATCGTCAGTCATCAGAAAATTATCGAGATGCGATAGTTGCAAATTTGAATGGAGTAAAGTACCATATATTTGATATAATTTTTGGAATGCAATTGGAAATATTTCGTGATTTAATCTCCTAATTACTAGAAATGCAATCTTGTGCTAGTTTATGAATCTTAAATGGATATGCAATAATATTCAAAAATAGCAAAATAACTTGATAAGTCTTGATAATTGTCTACAATAAAAATCAAATTTTCAATATCGATCATCAAGGAGGGAGAAAATTCTTCTCACGTTTGATTCCTCCACTTGTTCAGAACTTTCCATTTATATATCTCAGCGATATCTCAGTAATGCAAGTCGCATCAGTCGCGTTTCTTCGTGTATTTTTTCCTTCCGAGGAATCTCACGCTTCCACATCGATAAGATGTACGAGCATGGATGGCCGTAAATATTCTTGCGACATACGCGTGTGGCATTTACCGCGCAATTTGCACGACGCACTAGAACGTATCCTTCTATGTGTGCTTATTTCGAAAGAATTCCTTTGATCCTGCGAGATTGAAGTAGAGCATATCACGTGGTATTTACAAGAAACACAACGAGTGTTCATCTTCTCTCCTCCGCGTCTATTCTTTCGTGACGCTTATATGTGGACAAATATCTCAATTTTTACACGTTTAGAATTTCGCAAATAAAAAAAATTATATTAAAACGCGCATATTCGTCAATAAACATTAATTCACTTTATAATAATATAATATCTATTAGCAATATGTGTGAAACTCGATAATATCATATTTTTTACATAATTATTTATATAATTATCAATGTATAAAATATTGTATATGTGTGCTTACATTATATATTATTGCTTTTTCTCTCGATGTAACGAAAAGGTTGCGAGAGTTATTTTATTTGTAAAATTTCTCCGCTACATCACTGCGTGCAGATCGCTGCAACGAGTCCGTTAACGTGCGCTCATTTACTGATGCGGATGTTGATTATACGGATCGTAAATTATACAACACATGAGAATGGAGCCGCCTTCGACGTAAGATCGCTTTAATCTACAAGGATAACCAGAGCAACGATGCCACATGACTCGCGAGCAGTGGATCTCGATGATTGCTCAGAATTGATCGCCTTTTCGATGATACGCAAGTTTTTGATCAATGATACGCGTGAAAAATTGAATGTAGGACGCGTAACATCGATTGCGAAATTATTGAATGAAAATAATTGCTCGTATAATGGAGATTCCTCAACAAAAAGAAACTCTTCGGAAATCAGATATAAGGATATGTAATGCCGGAAGTTTGAAAATGGAAGACTAAAATTTTGGCGTGCTAATCCAACGTGCCAAACAACTGCACTTTGCAATTTAAATGAAACGCCAGCAAGGGTTTTCGCGCTACTAAATTATAATCCAATATTCATTTTCGTTTACATAATCATGAAGTCATGGATCGTTCGTACGTTTTATATATTCACCGCGTGGCCGCGTTATATTACACGACAATTAAACAAACATCGAGACGCGCATTCATGTTTCACGAAACGTTATGCAAACGTATTCGATATTATCAATTATCGATTTATCGTATGCTTCACATCAGTGTTTACTGTCTCTGTTATATTTTTATTACACAAGTGCACCATAGTCTTACGGGTTAATTATCTCATGAAATGTTTAACCTTACTACAATCACACAAGAGAGTAATGAAATTAACAGAAGAGCAATTTTCCCCACCATATTTTAATTAAAAATAAATATCTTTCGTTATCGTATTATTATTATACGTATCGTGCATGTGCATCTGAGAGGAAAATTATTTATTCGATATTAAAACACGGTTGGAGAACCTCGCGCGCTATTTTACGTAGCGTATAATATAACAATGTGCAAAATGCAATAATGATGCTAATCTTCCTATACATGTAATTTTTCCCTTAGATAACTAGAATTAAATACAAAACTCATTTAAAGTCTGCAAAATATCGTTTTTCAGTACGCGTTCTATATATCGAATACATTATGCACGCTCTGAAGATATATAATAATATTTAATAGAGTACCAAAGTCCTCTTCAAAGTTTCGAAATTTATTGTTATTTCTTTTCTGTGATTGGTTCTTTCGATATGAGTAATTGTTATCACATAATTATATTCCTCTCAAAAAATGAAAATTTATTCTAATAAATATCCGTCGCTTTGATACACTTTAGATCGTTAATAATGAGAATTAATTTATTGAGCTTATTATTATTTTTTTTAAACAAACAAGTTTTTTTTTCTAAGAATAATTTTAATTTTTATCAAATTTACGATAAAAATAGATGCGTAACACTTTGAATAACACTTTCGAATTTTGATCGCAAAATAGTATTCAGTTTCATGCGAAGATCGTACTTCGAATCGACGAGATAACTTGGACCAAGAGTTAAATCCGAAACGGAAAAAGACAAAATTGATTGATGGGAACCAGTTTCATGCGAAGATCGTACTTCGAATCGACGAGATAACTCTTGGACCAAGAGTTAAATCCGAAACGGAAAAAGACAAAATTGATTGATGGGAATGCGATTGGTATTCGGTTCGATTCTTGTCAGAGTAGATATATATTTTCAAAATGTAGTGAAAAAAAAGGCCATGGTGTTCGGCTATTTACATATAAAGACATGATATGGCGATATCATATAATGCATTGGACAAGAGATGAAACGGAAGATAATCCCATCTTGTCCTTATCGAACAAATGATGAAATTTGAACCGATTTAAATCGAATCGCCTATAGTAGTGAAATCGAAATATCACGCAAAGGTGCTACTAGCATTCGCGAAACACTGAAAATCGATGCACTAATACGCCTACTACATATGAGTTATTTGCGACTCGTGACAATGCTGTAAATACATTGTGACAAATCGTTTGGGTACTTAATTTTCCTTTCAGGATGAACCTTCTAGGTACTAAGCCTTCTCATCAACAACAAAGTGTACCTATTAGGAAGGTTTATTTATATAATTTGTAATTTATTTTATAATTACAGAGATTATGCATTTTTACATAAGTGAATAAATATAAAGTTAAAATTAAAGATAAATATTTGCGGATATTAATATTCGAGAATATAATTAAATTTGACGATTGTATTTACATGATAATTTTTGATTCAATGATTCTCGGATAAACAATAATATCTTATATACCGGAATAAAATAAGCGCTAAAAATTGTTAAATAAATTAATTTATTGTCGCCGCAACACATTTAATATGCAATATGCAAAATAAAATAAATTTGTGCTAAATATTCGGTTTTTTAAAATTTAAATTTAATTATTTATTAAGTGATTGATATATCAGATATTTCATTACTTTAATTCGTTTAATTTAATTACTTTAATTGATCTTTGATTAACAGTTTACTTCTTATTATGCAATCTCAATCCAAATTACATTTAGATCAGCGAAAAATTTAAAACATCGAATTAAATAAATTTTACTCTCTCTAGTAGAGCTGGAGAGATAATTATTGCTCGCGTAATTATTTCGATAAGAGGATTGTATAACAAAAAGTTTATTAATTTATAATGTATTTCTGTAATTTATAATTTTTATGATTATTATTTGATATAGTATATTTTTACTTGGAATAAATAAATTGCGCGAGATATGCGCTTCGATAAAAAGCTATTATTGCGGCTCCCATTTGCCCTTTGTTTATTATTATATTTATTATTGCGGTATTTTTACGCATCTTTTCTCGAAAGTTGATTAATCGTTAATTGTAATAATTATAAAGAATTATTTTCCGATATTTATCGCAATCGCGTTTTGAAAAGAAATTTTATAACATCTTGTAACATAATTTTAGGTTGAATATTTTCTGTGCTTTTTTCCATTCCAAATTAATTTCGATAATTTGGCCAATACCGTATATAAAATCTAATGTCCATTTAAAAAATATAAACTATTTTAGTTTGATTAAGAAACTATTTTTGTAAATTAAATAAATATTATTATTTTACGCCAAATTTTCATATTCCGAGAAGACATTTCTTTTTTTAAAGTTAGGATTTTTTAAAAATTGTAGCTTATTAAATAATATAATTAGTAAAAAAATTAATGATGCGTGCGTGTAGCGCGCGTTTCGTAATATTCTAATGGAAAACTAATGCAGCATGTTGTGTCGGTGTAAATTCGACGCGTTTCCCTGCGATCGGAGAGCGACGTCGCGTCATGCCGCGCAAAATACAACGCGACTTCGTAAACCTTTCCTCTCGCCGGGAAACTCATAATAGGATAAGTTTCCTAAGGTGTGCCTTTCCTAAACGGGTTTCCGAAAGTTCGAGACAACCAAGACTTTAACGATCGTCCGCACCTGAATTTTCATCGTAAAGCCGCGCTCGGCGTGTGTGCGATGAGCGCCTCTCCGAAACTTTTGTCGCCCGTTTTCGATTCGGCGGATTCGAAGGCTTCGAAGACGCATGAATTGCAGAAAAGGGATATGTCAACCTTCTCTACGTTCTATTGTAGGAAAGTTGGTTAACTTCTTTTCTTTTGAATGTATTATCAAACTTGAAAATATGCGTAACGCGGTCAAGACCGCGCGTAGTGAACTTTTCCTATAACGCGACTTTTTTTGAAGGAAAAAAAGAACTGTCTTTCTCCCAGGAGAGTTAACTTTTAATAGCGGATATTCTTTCTGCAGTAATCAAATCGTAATGCGCTCCCAGTTACTTACTAATACCGCGCACTGCTGAAAAAATTATTACATACTTCTCTCAAAATGTGACTTTTCTCTTTTCCTTTTTGCAGGAAAATCGCCTTGGTTATCATACTTACTAGAGCGGGCTTGGATCTCGATCCAACCGCTCTGAGAAGATTAAAGGTCACGGTGCCGAAGATGAGTTTGATACCGTGGGTGGTGGAAGCAACGGTCGTGGCAGCGTTGACGAAATATCTCTTGGATTTACCCTGGATATGGGGTTTCCTCCTTGGAAGCATCATAGCGGCCGTCTCGCCAGCCGTTGTGGTGTCTTGTCTCTTCAGGTTACGTGCCAAGGGTTACGGAGTCGCCAAGGTAAAACCGTTTATTCAGTCCTTTGTTGAATATTCACTCATCGCGAGATTTCATCTCTCATTTAAAAAAAAAAATTAGTCGTGAATCTTCTGGATTTAATTTTGCCCGACTTCTGTACACACCGGGTAATGAAATAGATTTATAATAAATCTAGACTTTAAGCGAATAATAAGCAGCAAGATTAATCTCGTAAGATTTTCCTTAGAATAATTAAAATTTACACCATTGTTTAAATATTAATATTTATTGACATGCAGTTATTTTTTTTAATAATACGGGTATGTATATATTTTTCTATCATTTTTTCTTTTGATCTTCTTTTTTCTTTTTTTCTTTTTACTTTTTCTCTCTTCATGTTTGCAATTAGAATTTTATTCGCAATTTTACGATTTATGTAATTAATAAATTATATAAACGAAACTAAAGAGAGCAGAGCTTTGCAAATTTTCAACAAAGAGAAATGAATAGATTACACGGTGCAGATGGTGGTTATTATAAGTGTTACTAAATTAATATTTAATTGTTATTACCCGAGTAATTGATTACATCGCGGCTCATATATTTTGTATTAATTGAATGTCCTTGCAAAGCGAATAACAGCATGGGTATGCGACCGCTATGTTTGACGCGCTCAACATTGGCGCATTAGAGGAGTTTCCGTGTTAATAAACGCAACGCGCGAGAGAGTAATTAAATTTCTTTCGTCTTGTTATGCCAGGAACATGATAACCGTGCGCGATAACGGTTTCACGGGAAATGGAATATCATTCTCGTGAAATCTAATTTATGCATTGCACGACATTTTAGATGCCTCGCTGAAATTCTTTGTTGTACGAATCGGAAATCAGCCCAAACTCAGGCGCATCTTACGGTATACAATTGCGCACGCGATTTTCCTCCCAATTTAATTATATAACCACGCTAGAAGATTGTATCGGAGAAAATTTGCAAAAGTTCGCAATGCGGCAGCGTAAGGATCCGATATGATACAAAAGCTGCAGTGGAACAAAGACGAAACGGAAGAAGAAACGTACCGGACTTAAATAATTCAGTTTGGGAAATGGAGTGGAAGTTGCTTGAAGAGTACAAAGACCATTGCAGTGAATGTGATATTCATGAGTCAAAAAAGATCCAGACAATACTTCTTCATTTGGCGGAATGTAATGCAACCGGGCCGGAAGGGCGAGACGTCCCGACGTGATCCACGCCAGGCCCTTGATACTCGTCGGTTGCGAGATATATCAAGGATTCTTATCGCGTCGCGGTGGAAAATTTTACGACGAGACATTGACCGATCGTCGGCATAAGAGCCCTACGAGTACCTACAAGAGTATTCGTAAGGACTCACGAACGCAAACTCATGACGAGCGGAAGGAAACTCGGAACGCTGACCTCCTCCGCTGATCTTGACGTAGTGATCGTGTGCCCCGATCTATTAGATGTCTTCCTTCTTTCTCTCTCATTCTTTTTGTAGTCCGACTCGGAGAATCACGATAGTCGGCAGACTTAAATCCCGAACGAGCTATCGTGACACCGATAACGTTGCCCTGACACTACTATAAGGATCGTGCTCGAGTATCGTCGACTCTCAATAGCACCTCATCTGGTTTTCTTTCTCTTTCTTTCTCTGTCTCTTTAGATCAGAATCTTTTTATTTCTTAAGAGAGAAATGATTTGTCATTAAATATTTTTATAATTAATAATTTAAAGCATTTTTTGAAAAGTTTTTGATGTATTATTTTCGATGATATCTTAAATCGAAAGTATTTTGATTTGTAATATTTAATTTTAATAAATAAATCATTTTCACATTTTAATTAAAACAAGAATATTGAAAATACATAAAAATTGATTCTCTCTTTATTTCTCTATTTATTATTCTATATGAAAATCACAAGATATGTGTTAAACCATTTCAAACACAATACAAAACAAATATGAAAAGTTTCATATTAATGAAATAATACAACATTATTAAATGCATTTCTGAAACTATATCATTACAAATAAATGAGAGAAAGTTGTATTCATTCTAACCGATACTAAGTTCGAAAGGACTGATTTTTCTTTCCTCTTTATAGCTTTTCTTTTTCGCTAGCCTCAGGCATCGTTCTATCTCTCGTCTTAAAAGATTCGATTTCGAAAAAGATTTCTTTTAGTTTATTTATGAGTTCGTGTAATCTTTTAATCTCTTTGAACCCATTCAAAACCTGCTCGTTTCACAAGTGTGGCAATAAAAAATCTTCATTAACGAACTACATGTAAATCGAATCCCGCGTATCAAAGAGTAATCTTAGTTTACTCTTTAAAATAGTTTTGTATGGTTTTCCTCTTTTTCTCTTCCTTAACTGTTTCGTAAAGGAATGTTTACACGATATCTCTGCGTGCATGTTATCTGAAAATCTGTAACTATATAATGTCGCAATAGAATTAAATAATAAACTCGGAATATATATTATACATTTACGAATTGTACATTATACATTTGCTGACATGACGATAAATGGTCAATGCATATTTACAACTCTTGCTTTATACGATTGCACACGATATTATATCACTGCTCGATATCAGAATCTGTATGTAACGTTAGTTTTTTATTCATAAATACGATTATTATATATTGATGCGAAATACGATGTACATACATCGATGTATATATATTGTTATGTATGATATGGTTGATACGTAGCGACATATTAGTACAGAAAATAAAATTCTGACGTAAAATCTTGATTTTCATAGAATTAACGAGTTTGTAATATATTTCCAGGGCATTCCGACGTTGATTATCGCGGTTTCCGGGATTGATGATGCGGCATCAGTGGCGGTTTACGGTATTGTGAAGAGCATCATGTTTTCCCACGACGCGCTATGGTACCAGATCCTTCAGGGGCCCATCGCTATTATCGGCGGTCTGGGATTCGGTATCATGTGGGGCTGGTTGGCCAAATACGTGCCGGAAAAAGGCGACGTAAGTACTTTCTCGTTAGTATTAAATCGCGCAATAGAAATTACAATCGTGAACTGCATTTTCGATCAAATATGCGAGTTATATCGAAAAATGTATGAATAAATTTACATGGGTGAGATATTACTTTCCTCATCTCTCTCGTACTTGGATACGTGTCACACGAAGTGGAGTTCACACGATGTGTGCAGATGTGTTTTGAACTTCCTCTTTAAGAGAATAGCTTCCATTCATAAGTTATGTCAGCTGGTGTTCGGAAAAACGTGGCTTCGAGAAGAAGCGATATAAAGTACGGAGTATACGTAACACAGCAACTGTATATATCGTTATTTTCAGAGTTTTCCCATCTTTCGATCCTTGAAATACACGCGAAAGATACGAAACAATGCCGCTTAAATAATAATATCGCGCCTTTCTCACAAGAAAAAGCTTTCAAGGATGCCATTTTAATTATTTTCATTCATGTAAATATAATTTGCATAAAATTGGCACATTTTGCGTCATTTCCTTCGTTACACGCGGGTAGTCGGATAATACGAAATCGACTATTCTAGATCGAGATACAAGAATAAAGGGGCGAAAATAGGGTCAACTGGCGGGGTGTCGTTCACCCCACATCGCACCGCACGGTGAATCTCCCCGCAGTAGATTCCGCTGCATACCGTCAAAGCACTCGCGAGGATAGAGCACACGCGCAAATCCGAATAAATCTACTATCGCCGGATAAATCCACTTACAGCAGTTACCATTTTGCCGTGAAAATCCTGTAAACACTTTATAAATTGCGTACAATCAGGCTGCCACATCCGCAAACCGCCGAGTATCGTCGAGTGCACTTTCGCCGACACATAAACGCTCATATTTTCTCACTCTCGATGAGATCTTCGATGAATTTAAGCACATTTGGAAATTACTAGTCATTCCCGTCATTCCGAATTCTGATAAGCTTCATAAAAGAAAAGTAAGATATCTTTTAGACACATCTTTGTCGTGTGCTTTTCCCCATTAACGTGTGGCATTTGCTCTTCTTACATATCCAAGTTATTTAAGACTTTCATCTATCGAGGAACGCGCGTTCATATTTTATATAGAAATCGACAGGAAGTTTATAGTTAACGCAGGCGTCTTGCAAAAATAGATCCGCCCCCGATAAGTTTTAAGTGAGTAATGATATTCAAAATAGACAATTTAGATCATGTTTTCGTCTCTAGAAGATAACATGAAATAATTATGTATCTTCTGAAAATATGCGTTTCATGACACGATTACTTTTTAACAATATCTATACAATTTTATTTATACAAGATACCATTGTAAGATTTCGCGACGATACTGCAGTATTTCCTTCATCGATCGCGAAAGATTCGAAATTTAATTCAATTTGGCCGAAGATCTGCGAAGATCATCGATTTAGATGAATTAAATGTTTGAGCGCAAATGGTTTCGACAAAGGAGATGTCGAGTACTCGGTTACCACATCGGCACCTCATCGTATCTGAAGTATCATTTACGTAAGGATTAACGCCGTGGCACTGCGCCGATAGTTGCAGTATTCTTAGCTCGCTGCAACCTGATTTAACGGTTTCGGATAAACTTAAACTACAGTGTAGAGAAGAATGTGTTTAAAATTGTTACTTTGTTCATAAATCCTATTTATATCCTATTGTCACACGCTAAGTTTATATTACTTCGTAGACTATTTATTTTCTTTCTTTTCTTGATATTTATAGCGCACAGGATTATCCTGCTTGGAACATAAAAAATTCATTTTTATAATTTATATATCTTATTTTAATAGGCTTCTTGCGAAAGGATTTTAGTACAAGAACGCGAAACGTTTTTAATAATCGTTATTTGAACAATGAAAATGCGCTATTACAGGCGAGCTTAAACTCCTCCTGATATTACTCAAGTGTATCGTTTATCATATCAAG